>NW_010108022.1:0-47949 GCF_000699245.1 Pterocles gutturalis | reverse complement strand
ACAAATACAGGCTGGGAGGAGAATGGATATACAGGCTGAGGAGAAGGATTTGGTGGTATTGGTGGATGAGAAGCTGAACATGAGCAGGCAGTCTGTGCTTGCAGCCCAGAAAGCCAACCGTGTCCTGGGCTGCATCAAAAGCAGCATTAGCAGCAGGTCGAAGGAGGTGATTCTCCCCCTCTACTCTGCTCTCGTGAGACCCCACCTGGAGTACTGTGTTCAGATGTGGGGCCCCCAACATAAAAAAGACCTGGACCTATTGGAGAGCGTCCAGAGGAGAGCCATGAAATTGATGAGAGGGTTGGAGCCCCTCCCCTGTGAGGACAGGCTGAAAGAGTTGGGGTTGTTCAGCCTGGAGAAGAGAAGGCTCTGAGGAGACTTAATAGCAGCCTTGCAGTACCTGAAGGGGGCCACAGGAGAGATGGGGAAGCACTCTTTATCAGGGAGTGTAATGAGAGGTCAAGGGGTAATGGGTATAAGCTGAAAGATTTAGACTAGACATTAGGAAGAAAATTTTCACTGTGAGGGTGGTGAGGCACTGGCACAGGTTGCCCAGAGAAGCTGTGGATGCCCCATCCCTGGAGGTGTTCAAGGCCAGGCTGGATGGGGCTTTGAGCAACCTGGGCTAGTGGAGGGTGTCCCTGCCTGCAGCAGGGGGGTTGGAACTCAGTGATCTTTAAGGTCCTTTCCAACCCAAACCATTTTATGATTCTATGATTCCATGAATGCCTCTTAACATGAGTGTAGGAATAGTTCAAGTGCCATCCTGAATAAAAATCCACAAATAATGTGACAAAGAAAAGCATCAGAGTAAACATGGTACTTCTTTTCTGTTTACTGAATAGCTCTGACTAGATTATGATCTTGAATGCATCTGTTGCTTGGAATATGGAGTATTTATGCAGAAACAATAAATATATTCATTTATAAATTCAGGCTGTGATTTCCAGTAATTAAACAAATACTTGCTTAGAGCCCTCTTACTCAGAATCACAGGTAGATGAAATAAAATAAAATAGACACTACAAGTTTTTCTACATATTTCAGTTAGTATTAGTGGCATTTGCAGTAGGAAGAAGACAACCATTTATTTTAAAATGTACCTGACTTTACCTGTTCTTCCTCTCCTCCCCTTTCTCTCTGAATAGAAGACAGCTGTGTAGATATTGAATGGAAAGTTCCTTCTGGATTTCTGCACTGTTGATGTTTTATTTATGTAATTTCATTTTTTATATTGCATCTTGCTTAAATTCAACAGCTTTACAGCAAGCTGTACCCAGTAAACTGTTTGGAAGTAAAGATTCTGACCTATTCCAAATCAATCTATATCATGAAAACCCGAATATTAACTGAAAGTACTTATTGCTTCTTTGCTAATATAGCACATCTTATCACTATTATAGATAATTGGAATTGATCTGCTGCAGTGTAACAGAAGATGAACACTTCAAAGGGAATCAAGAATATCTTCATAAATTTAGTGCAAATGTGTGTGTGGAATGTGATCCTTACAGTGAGCACTAGCAATTAATATAGCCCTCGCAAAGCATCACAGCAGATATTATTAGTCACATTAGGCAGTATTAATTTAGATAAGACTAAATTTATTTGATTTGATGGAAAAGTGAAAGGACATCAAATAATATTTTGAAGGTTTTGCCAAACTAAAAGATGCTGCAAACATAAAGGGCAAAAAGAAATTTCTGAAAGATTGGTGACCTAAACAGAAGTCAATAAAAACAGTAGTCTCAAAGCAAGTGAGATAAGGTTAGTAAGGACTTACAGCTAAGAAATCTCAGTGCAACAGTCTACAGGAACGATGATGTGCAGTAATGGGCCACGGTGTTTAGGCAGGCCAACTATTGGCCTAAAACGATAGTTTTGCAGTTTCTTTTGAGATTTGTTCAGAGGCCAGATTGCTGTTCAGATGGCAGGTGTCCAACGACAGTCCTAGAAGAAACTTCAGGGTGTCTCATACTGTCTCAGGAACCTTGTGCACAAACATCTCAGATTTACTTAGGAAAAAAAGAAAATTGTAAAATGTTTCTTTTTTATACAGCGCTACTGAGACTGCAGTTTGATTTTTAGCCTGCTGTGGAGTGTAGGATTGCCCATCAAATTTGCTGGCACCTGCAAATTTGGATGTTATCCTATTAGCATTAATTATGTAGAACACCTGTTTTCATTTTTTTGGATGCTGTCACCACCCACTCTTCCTCTCCTTTTTAGTAATTGACAAACCTCAAATATGTTAGTTGTGACATAAAGTCTGCTGTGGGACTGAAGATATCTAACCAAAATGACATTGTAAGGAAACAAATGCATTCAGGTATTTCTCTAGTAGATTTCCTTCTTGATTTTATTCCCTTGCAGATGTGGAATTCAACTTTGAAGGGTAACATTTTTATGAAGTAGGCTGTTGACTAATATATTTCACAGCAGGAAAAAAAAAAAAAAGAAAAAACAAGAAGATAAGAAGTCACTCTGGGGTAAGCTTTCAATGAACTCATTCTTGGCTAAATAGTGTCTATTTCAATCTCTGTTCTCTTGTAACTACTTAAGGGCATAACAAAAAGAAAAACAAACAAACAAACCCCAACCAACAACAGTCCCACCAAACCCAGAAAATGCAGAGATAAAGGAAGAACTAAAGTGCAGATGGTTAAATTCAATATATATGAATCACAGAATCATACAATCATTGAATCATTTAGGCTAGAAGAGACCTTTAAGATCGTTGAGTCCAACTATTAACCTAACATGGCCAAGTCCACCACTAAACCTGTCCCTAAGCACCACATCTACATCTCTTTTAAATATCTCCAGGGCTGGTGAGTCAACCACTTCCCTGGGCAGCCTGTTCCAGTGCTTTGTCAACCCTTTTAGTGAAGACATTGTTCTTAATATCCAATCTAAACCTTCCCTGGTGCAACTTGTGAGGTTGTTTCATCCTGTAGCTCATTATCTGGGAGAAGAGACCAACAGCCACCTCACAACAACCTCCTTTCAGGTACTTGTAGAGAGCGATAAGGTCTCCCCTAAGCCTCTTGTTCTCCAGGTTGAACAGCCCCAGTTCCCTCAGCTGTTCCTTATGAAACTTGTGATCTACACCCTTCACCAGCTTCATTTTTTGTGCACATTTCAGTGCCTCCATGTCTTTCTTGTAGTGAGGGGCCCAAAACTGTATACAGTATTCAAAGTTCAGTCTCACCAGTGCCAGATACGATCACTTTGGCTTTGGCCCTTCTAATTTTCTCCCTGCATAATCTCACAACATACTTGTACTCCTAAAGGTGATAAGCTAATTTTTTCCTGAGTTCCAGACCAAGCTCTCTGTTCTAGCCAGGCCAGTCATCTTTGCAGCTGGTTTGTCTTTTGCCACATGGGGACTGTCTGCTCCTGCACCTTTAAGTTTTCCTTCTTGAAGAATGTCCAGCCTTCCTGGATTCATTTGCCCTTCAGGATTGCATGATAGCCACAGGTACGCATAAGGTTCAATTTATTGCGTATTGGAGATAGATTCTATCTTTTTCACCCATTCTAACATCCATCAGAAATCATAGCAAGGAGATCATTAAATCCTGAGCTAATATCTTAAGTGACATTATGAAAGCACCACTGACATAATAAAAAAAAAAAAAAAAAACAGAATTTAAAGTATGAAAACCCCACCGAAAAAAAAAAAAAAAAAAAAAAAAGCAGAATTTAAAGAGATCTCCTCTATTATCAAAATGGTTGGATAACCTGATTCAATAGCTATTTACCCTGGCTAATGTTAACAATTAATATTGTTCTTTATATTTTTTTTCCCTATGATTATTCTACATTTGTAGTCTAGGTACAAACCACAAGAATCACCTACCATATCACATTAAAAAAGGGATTAATCTCATCTTACTCACTGTGTCTCCAGTGCTGATATCTTTGTCTCTCATAGCTGCCTAGGCTCTTTTTCAGTAAACACAGACTGAAGAAAGGGAATTAATGGTGTTTCAGGCATGCTTCATCACATGAAATAGAACTAGTACATGCTTTATGATAAGGAAATTGTGCTCTGAACTTTTCTGCTTAATTTGACAAGCTCTCTGTATTGACTAAAGGGGCTTAGAGCAACATGTTCGTATATATTTTGTACTGAGAAGTTGAATGTCATCTTCTCATGGTCAGTTGTGAGTTTCGGGTGTATCATCTTTTGCAGTGTCTTTGGACAGGTAAACAACTGCTTTACATGTAGTTGGTACCTCTCTCCTCTTCCTTGCAGGGTAGCTGTACAGGCAGCAGTTGTTTTCAGTTCTCCAAACTGTGCCTTATCCAAATAAAATGTCTGGATTAAAGCAATTTTTCATAGTGTCAAAGTCCCACACGTGACCTTCTGTGTCTAGGAAAAGGGTAACAGATCTCCCTTGTGTTAGCCTTCAAAGCTAAAAAAGAAATGTCAGAATAAAACTAAAAAAGGTTACTGCAAAAATCAGATTTTTTCTTTAGATGCTTCTTCTTTCAGTCTAAGTATTAAAGAATAAGAGAGAGCTTGTTTTCCCTTGTAAACTGTAATATTAACCTACCAACTGAAGAAAATCTTTGTCTTAGTATGAAAAGATTATGAACCTTCAATAAATCAAGAACTACTGAAACACTTCGGTTCCTTAATTCATACTTACCTGAAATTTTTAAGTACAAAACCTCTGTTTTCAGCTCTGCTTGTTCTGCAGTCTATTCAAGAAACACTTTTCCACACTGCAGCACAATATAAGCACAGATGTGACCAAGAAAAACAATAAGTAAAGTAAGAAGGTAAAAGCTTCTATTTTTCTGATTAATTTTTAGCAGTTTCCTGTATGATGGCTATGAGGAAAAAAATCTGAATTCATAAAAAATAGGTGAGTTATTCATACGTGGTTACAAGAAGATTTTTTTTTGAGAAAATTCATGAATAAAATAAATATTCACAATTCGTTATGGCAGTTGTTTTGCAAACAATTACTTCCTTTCACTACAAAAAATCTCTGCTCAAGATACCTAAACCTTTCCAGATATCAGCTTGTTATGCTCAAATTCTGTTAAGAGTTGACCATCCTTAACCATTGACCATTCTTCCTAACTTTCATCTCGTCAACCTCTTGGTTTTGCAACAGGTTCTGTTTGCCAGCCCATAGCATTGCAAAATTCAGATAATACAGATCTTCTCTGAGTGTATAACATGGAATATTTCTTTTAAAGATATTATGTGTTTTGTTATATTTGCCAGGGTGTTTTGGTAATAGAATTTCTCTTTCCTACAACTTAAACTAGTCACTACACTTTTGTCTTAAAGTCAAATGATATAAATCTGTTTTCTTTGTCCTACAAGGTCATCAACAGAGGACCCTACTTTGACTAAGTATTCTCTTATATAAAAAGGAAATTTTGGAAAAACAATGGGCTCATTTTTTTTTCCCCTCAAAAGGAATCTGGAATGAATGAAATTAGAAGATCTCTCTTGTTTTTTTTAATGAAACTATGTTTGATTGTCTTATTTAAATTGAGATTTTTCTTTAAAGATAAATCCATTTAAATATCTTGCATATGCCCTTTCCATGTTCTTCTTTATAACCATTAGTTACTTTTCTCAGCAGTCCAAATTAGTTCTTTTACATTAAAGAACTGGACACCCTTGTCCTAACTCAGCAAAAAGTTGCCATATAGAAGACTAAGTAATATGTGAGTATTAGCAAGGCTGTATTCTTCAGGTATTCATAATTTATATTTTGATGGAGGATGCATAAACATAGCTGACTAGCATTCAGAAAGCTTCAGGACTGTGGTTTAAGCAACAATCCTGCAATGAGTACCAGCTGTTGAATCTGAACTGTCAGCACTTTAAAATACAAAATCAATAAACAATGATGTATTAGAGTGAAATCATGAAGACTAGAGTTTCACTAAGCAATAAATTGGTCCACAAATACGTAACAAGGGATTTGGACTATGTGCAAGGAAAATTGAATATCAGGAGCAGTTGCTGGTATATGAATGGAAATGTCAAAATGAAGCAACAGAGAGTATACAACATAAATGCAAGAGATTTATTTAAGGCAGAAAGCAGACACAGCCCCTATGCTGTGGTTACACAGTGTTTAAAGAAATAAATCTTAAACATGGCAAAAAATAACAAAGCAGGCTAGAAATGCAGCTCACAAATCTGTTTTTAGTGTATATTTTAAAAACATATATTACTTTATTAAAACAAGTAATTTTCAATAGAATTCAATTTGGTACCGCTACAGCTCTGAGAGAATGAGTTAGAGTCTTGTATGGCTCAGTTGTCGTGGAAACAATTATTTACTTCTATCTGGATAATATTTATCTTTATAGACTAAAGCTAGTTGAAAAAGTGAGTGAACTTCTGTGAAAAATTGCCTATATCCTACTACACTTACATGAATAGGGCAATTGTGTTTAACCCAAGATTAGAAAAAAAAAAAAAAAAAAAAAAAGCCAGGCTGGCCCTTTATTTTCTGAACATTTTTTCAGGTGCAGATTCCACTATCATTAGTCTAATTTAGGATTACTTTGATTTGATAACAAGACCTACTGTAACAGTGAGGTTATCCCTAATTTAATGAACCTAGCACTCTGTGAGAATCAGAGGTCTCCTGAATCCAGACAGCCCAGGGATGCATTTGGTTAAGACACGTCACATTTCTAATGAACAGTGAACTAGAGAATGGCTGGGAAAATTTATAGCTAGGTCCTGGAAGGATAACCTTCAGTCGGAGTCAGAAGCAAACTTCATATTTATGCTCTTGAACCATAACTAGAAACCTTCCTGTACAAGAAAACTCCCACAATTTGCTGGTCATCTCCATCAGCAACACTGCCTAAGGCACCACTGTGTGATGTTTAATTCCACTTTTACCATGGGGAAAAGTCTTTTATTTAGTGGAGCAATTAACACGCTTAATCTTGAACACTGAATCATCTGATTAAAACCTATATTGTCACTTTTGCAAGTTGACTTGTCAGACTAGACCTCCACTTCAAAGAAGTAGCATTTTAAATCCTGAATCTAAACAAATTACACTTATCATTATGTAAGATATTTCAGCTATGTCTCTTACAGGCTGACATGCCCGGGATTAAGGAAAAGTGAATGCTGCGTTTATGTCATTACAGAATGATATTGCAAGAGTCATTTATTGACTGAGCAGTCTTATCAGGAAATAATTTGATTCAGGGAAATGTTCCTATTAATTTCTATTGTAAGTCAACCATCTGGATCAATGATTGTCTAATTCAACTGCACTCCAATTGAAATAAGGCGGTTAATCCCCATGCTAGTGGGTAAATATGGATTGGTATTTTCCAAAACATAAGGCAAACACAATTTTAATTCATTTAAAAAACAAATAAACAAATTGAAAGACTGGTAACTGAACAGAATGACAAAAAGAATTTGTTCTTTAATTATTTCATAAGCAAATTAAGAGTTGCCTGAAGATGCTGAATGTATATATTTGGTCCGGGCCCTTGCAAGCACACAGGCTTGGAGGGACTTCAATTCGTCTGCTGACTTGGATTTGCAAGGCAGAACACAGGAGTGCACTGCTGATTGACCACCAATTCAGACACAGCATCTTAGGTTTTAATTTTACAGACTGTTCAGCAGACACTAGGAGATAAAATATCAGTGAGGTGCTATTCAAGTCCAAAAAGACTGAAAATACACTGCAAAGGGAACGTGAGCTGAAGTGTTCCCAAAAATTAGAACTCTTGAGGCAGACCTGTATGCTGGAAAAGCCTTAATATACAATGAACCATTCACTGGTGTCATTTGCAACACTAAAAGCTAAGAAGTCAAGATCTAAATTATATGCCAGAGGCAATTTACTATACTTAAAGTATAGTAAATCTACTTCAAGAGGAGTACAGGTAAATACACATTTTTGTTTGACACTGGTCACTCCAAATATCTAGAGACAAAGTGTAGCACAGATGGTCGCTTCTTTGAGGGGCCATCTCCACAACAATAGGAAGCCAAACTAGTTTAAAATAGCCAACACTTCATGGAAATGCGTTTGCTTGCAGTATTCCTCAGACACCGTAATTTAATTTACAACTTTTATCACGTGAGGAGGAAAGAGGCTGAGGCTGGAGCCTGGGTTATCAGCTGTTTAATACTTGCAAGGTGTTTTAGAGAGAACAGCTGAAAGCAAAGACATTGCAGCATCTCAGGTGTACCTGAATGCCTGCATCATGTTCCAGGCAGAAGGACTGAGCTGTAATACAAAGGAGAATAATAAAACACGGGTGAAAATGACAAAGGGCACAAAATCTTGATGACTATTGATAGTCCTTGGAAAAGATCAGCTTTAGCCTTGCATATGGCTAAAAAGAGAATATATCTTCCTGATAGACATTATCTAGTATGTAGGAATTGAACTTTCTACAAAACCCAAAAAAGCACCAGGTCACTGAATATCAACATTTTTTCATTATGTTTTTCCCCTAGTCATTTGCAACTACCAAGCTTACCTGCTCCAGGTTACAAGTTTTTGGTATATGTGGTAAATGCTTGTATGTTATTCTGGTTCCTTCCCTCTACAGGGGAATGGGCAATCAAAAAGAATATAATGCTTTTATTACTCAATTTCTCATAACAAGAGTTACTCTATTAATTGAAATCTTAACTTCCAGTACTTCCAGCCATGAATTTACTACTTTTTCTGTATGTGTGTGTTTCAGTTTTTTAAATGTGACTTATTTCATAGCTTCACAGAGTTTTGAAGACCAGGAAAGGGCCAAAAAACTTATTGCAGCACTGTGATGCTGATTTCCCTTTCATGATCACTTTATCTTCTATGAAATAAACACAATGGGTGAACAACTTTTTGATAATTCACCATGGTTTTGGGATTCCTATGAAATACTATAGTACTTCAAAAGCAAAGACTGTCTCAGGGGAGATTGTCTTCATCAAGGACAATGGTGACCAGAGCAACTGATCCATTAATTTTATAAGACATTTAAAGTGACAAAGATCTAGATTCTAATCAGTTTCATCTATAGGAAAATTTTTGATGTGGGTTTTGTTTATTGATGGGAAGGGACTGAGAAATCCTTTACCAAACACACTTGACTGTCAAAACAGCACAGTCCATCAAACCCACCTAGAAAAACATTGTCATTATATATGTGATTCTACTTATACTGGCTTATGCTGTGTTAAAATTAAATGTGCTGAAAGAACAAGTCATATATCTTTATGACTTATAACAGAATTCACTACATATCCTGAGCTGTAAAGCAAAGTTTTGGTTTTGAATGGCTGAACACCCGCAGATTGAATGTAGATGATGTAGACTAGAGTTTAAATGAAAATAGTGGCCTCTGTTAGAGATGCATAAGCTTTTTAATATTTAAAGTGCAACTCCTTGTTTCAGACAATGGGGATATACAAGAGTTAGCATTTGCAAATACTCAGCTATGTGCAGAAGTGAGTCAGAAGGACCTGCTGAAGCTGACATTGCTGGATCATCTAGGATCCTACATCATTTAAATGTAAGTCCACTTCAGTTTTGCTTCCCTGTGGTGCCCAGGATCCATAGGGAGACTTTGTTGCTCCTGTTCAGGTGCTACTCACAGACTTCTCCTCTGGATTAAAACTGAAAAGTCTGGGTGTAACCTCCAGCTCTCAGACTTTGGCAGTAACAAAATGGGCAGTGCTGAATTAGACAACCAAAAATCTATCATGTTCCTAATATGTGATTGTTGGTTTTACTAAAACAGATTGAACACTTCAGAAACTAGATAGGGACACTGGGATACTATAATATCTACATGGTTATAAATTTGGTGTAAAAATTTTGCTTTGCTGAGAATTGTGATGAAAAAGTCTACTTATGTCCTCAATTCAGTTTCCAGATTCACTAGACATTATTGCTATTAAAAGTACAAAAAATGCCATACTGAATTGCAGTTAGATTGTATATCTTGTTTCCAACTGCACAAGTTTGGGGAAGGTTGTAAGAAATTTGTAGTAGGTGAGTGTATGGCATAGTAACATAGAGATCAGAATACCATTCAAAGATTAGCTCAAGGCTGGAAGCAAGAGATTTACATCCTTCTGAGTCTTTGCTGTAATTGTAGTGAATGATGATTTTTATAGCCAGAATTGTTACCAGTCCTTTTCTAAATCCTCTTCACTTCTAGCCTACAATTGTTTCCTGAAGCAAAGGGTTCTATCAGATAATTGCAGTAGGAAAGTGCACTCATTCCCACTGCAGTTTTCAGTTCATCACATTTCAACTTCAGTTAACATCCTCACATTAATTTGCTACAAAACAGTGGGAACAGAATTTCTTGTCTGACCTTTTCCAGATTATTCAATATACCTACATTGTTTTCTTATAACTTAATTTATTTATACCTCTTCCATACTAAACAATCCTGTTGTTTTTACTTCTTCTTTAGTTTAATAGTTATTCTAGGTTATTGGACCCTTGCTGGCACTTCTCAGGTCCTCTATCTGTGCTACAATACCCTCTTTAAGCTGAGATAAGGAACAACATACTCCATTTAAGATGAGGTCCCTCATTATGTAGAGAAGTGGATATTCTCATTCTCTGTTTTCATTTATATCTTTCAATTTTTTTTTGTTTTTCTTGACCTGAGATTGAAAATAAAACAAAAATCTCTACCAGATTTTCACATCAATTTAGTATGTAACTAGCTCCATTTTATTCAATTTTATTATTTAGTATTTATGCACTACTTTGCATTTGTCAACAGTGGATTGCATTGAGCATTTTCTTGATTGCTAAAGCAGCTTATTTGGATTTTTCTAAAGTTTCTTTTAATCATCTCTGGATTTGACTAAGCTATCAATTTTGTGTCATCTATGTGGCATTCTGTGTTATTACTAAATAATTCTAAATGACAGATTTTCCTAACACTTCATGTAAAGTGAAAGTCCTAAACTTTATATTTGGTTAGATAATCACTACATTAAAATGAGATTTGGGACTTGTGTAATTGCAGTGACGTAATTAGCATTTTGCCTGGGATACTTCTAGCCAAACTGTAATGTTACGTGTGTTTGTACCTAAAACCTAAGATGCTGGTACTCATAGTCCTGTTGTTGGTTGCATGAGCATTAAGGAAAACATTTCTGACTACACAAACAGGTGCTGAGACTTCTGACTCTCTTTTTCACCATCATCTGCTCCACAAGGCTCTTACTATTCTGTTAAGATGCTAAAGGGGAGAGAGCACCTCACTTGTTTGAACACAGAGAGGTCTGGAATGGTTCTCCCTGCATGACAGAGTCCACACAACACTCCCAAGAAAAGTGCAAATCTTTTTGATAGATAAAATTTTGATATAGGCATTCAACAACATCCTGAGCCCTAACCTTTGCTGTGGTTTCCTTGAGGCCTTCATCACTCAGTCTCTCTCTCTCAGCTTGGATTCTGTAAGTACTCTATTTTAGGAAATCCACTGGCAGGCACAGCTGTTGTGGTGATTATATCTGTTTGTTCATCTCTGGAAAAGGAACTATAAATGCTTGTACACCCTTGCAGTATTACCACTCTGATTTATACAACTAACCTCTCTACAACATCCGAAGTATCTAACACCAAATGTTACTAACAGAATTAAGAAGATCACTGTTCCTTCTCTCAGTCCAGGTTTTGCAATCTAATACTCCTACAGTCTAAACCACCAGTGACTGAACAAACAAACGAGGTAAGAAAACATTTAATAAGTGGTCTGTACAAGTGCATAGGTTGTGGGCTACTGAGATGTGGGCTGGTTTTCTTTTGGCACTGATGGTCACTGACATTTAAATCTAGATTATTTTCAAAATAAAAAATAAAATGTTAAATACTAAATCTTACAATTTATTCTTTGAGAAGCTGTAATGGGAGTCATCAGATTAAGTCTGAATCTCTAACAGTAGTCATCTAAATCAGCACAGGCCCCACTGACAGAAGCAGACATCTACTTGTCTAGTCCTGAAGTAGGATTTTGTCATTTGATTCATATCCACTGCCAATGTATTGGCTATAGGGAGATCCCAGCATCTTAAGCTAAGTGAGGAAAGACCCACACTGGTATTCTGCACTTGTAAGAGAACAGACCCATTTCAGAATTTCTAGAGAATTTACAGAGGAAATCTCAAATATTCATAAAATTATATGTATCATTTTGGGTAGCTACAACTTCTGCAAAAATAAAATAATGCAGTATCACAAGAATTAGATAAGCTGGAAAGGAGGGGGATCTTAATGTTAAATCTCTTAAGAACTTAAAGGAAGGCAATAATTAATCATGTTGAAACATCAAGCTAAAGGGAATCTGAATACAGAATCAAAAAATCTACAATTCTGTAGAGTACCTCCACAATATCTTCATTTATGACTTGGTAAACAGAAGAAAGTAGGTAATGAAATTTGCTGAGGAAGTCAAGCTGAGAGACATGGTCAATACAGTGAAGTTGAGAATATCATAAAATGAGATGATCTAGCATAATAGTACAATAGAAATTGGATCAAGTTCGATAATAATAAATGCAAGATCAGGTAGCTGAGGACTATTAAATCTGCAGCTATGAGCTAAACCAGGTTAGTGGAAAATTACCAAGGAGAAAAAAAATAAATGTATTTTGTATCAGCAGACTCAACATGACAATATTTGACATTTTGTCCAGTATTGAGATCTCCAGTATCTATGTTACATGTTGCACATTTTAGAGCATAAAATACTATGAAACCAAGAAAGCCTTCAAGTCTTTTTCTTAGAGAGTGTTAAGAGAGTAGACCTACTAAACATTCGGATCACACTGAGCCAAGTCTATCAGTCAAAGAAAAGGGCAAAGAAAGGACATGCTTTAGTTGGAGATTTATGACAGGCTTATGGCTTTCAGTAAGATTCCTCTAAGTTGTTTTCTGGGCATATCTCAAATATATTCACAGCTGCATCTGACCTCCACAGGTTGATGATGCTCCTACTTGGCAGCTGATTGGCTCATCATTTTTGCTCTCTTGAGCAGAACGGGCAAGACTGTACTGTTGCATAGAAAGGTTTTTAATCAAGAGGTGCCATCATCCATCTTAATCTTTAATATGCTGGATCGGCTCTTGACTTATGAAGAACTGCACAAATATATTCACAGCTGCATCTGACCTCCACAGGTTGATGATGCTCCTACTTGGCAGCTGATTGGCTCATCATTTTTGCTCTCTTGAGCAGAACGGGCAAGACTGTACTGTTGCATAGAAAGGTTTTTAATCAAGAGGTGCCATCATCCATCTTAATCTTTAATATGCTGGACCGGCTCTTGACTTATGAAGAACTGCACTGTCAAAAAAAAAAAAAGTGGTTTCTTCAGAACAGAATAGGGCACACTTCCTTTTTAATCAGGTTGTCTACCAAAAGAAATTCACCTTCAAGCATGACAGGAAACTTCATTTTCAAAAAATTAGTCTTCACCTTCAAGCATGACAGGAAACTTCATGTTCAAAAAATCAGTGGTTTCTTTGCTAGTACCAGCTTTCAAACATATATCAGAAAGGCTTTATGGTTCTCTTCCAGTAAGTGATCATATTGGTTGCCAGAGTTGCTCTAAGTAATGCAGTGCTTACGGGGCTTTCAACACCCTGTGATGGGTGCAATTGATCCCCTTAACTGAAGTAGTGGTAGTTTGGTATGGGCTGAAAAGGATGTAAAGGCCTGAGCCATAGGCAGGCCAAGAGCTCCTATAGTTCCAATTGTTCTCTGAATACACGCAAAGGAGCAGAGTGGCACAGTAAGCATTGATGCATATGGGCTTGGAACACCAATCATGCGATTGACACATGAATGGCTTTTCCAAGACTCATTTATCAAGGAACAAAGAAAGTTGTGGGTGCAAAGAGTCTCACACATACCTTTTCCATTGCGTGTAATTTGACTATGAGCCAACCACTTTATCCCATATATAGGACAGCCTAAGGGAGCATTCTTTAAGCTCTCTCTGCTAAGCAGCGTGGCTGCATTGCGGTGATCTCCCCTTGAGCTGGGATGCCTCTCAAGGTTGCTCCTCAAAGCTAAAGAGACTTTTTTTACCTGTGGTAGATCTTTGGAAAAGCCCAGTTTAAACTCTCCCTGAACTGCAGTTGAACTGCACTCCAGGTAATTATCCCCTTGAGCAGGGATGCCTCTCAAGGCTTGAGAAATTTTTCCTTGCCCCAGGTGGAGAGATCCCTTGCTTGATGCAGGTCCTTGGTAAGTGACTGATAGCACGCTGAACTAATACTAATGAAACATTACTAACCAATGTAGTTATTTTATGTTAACTATTTAAACGTTGTATGCCATTAGACACAAACCATTGACCAAGTCTGGGACTAAGTCTGGATCCAGCCAGACCTAGACTCCTCTCTGAGAAGTTTAGAAAGCAAGGGGGCTCACTTACCCTTTTGAGTCTCCAGGCTCTGAATAAATCATTCTAGCTCAAATCTAACTTGGTTTTCCTTTGTGTGTTTCTTCCATACAATAAGTAACAGAGTGAACCTTGCCACCAAACTTTGTTAAGTCGCACTTTTACAAATTCCTATTAAAATCACTTTTGTTAATACCTTTGACGGTGATTCTTTAAGAGATCTAAATCACTAATTCCACCAGAAATCGGTCTAGTCTGCAGGATCCTAAGTAAGTTTCCATGACATCCTCTTCTTACAATGGGAAGCAAAAGCAGGGAGGGAAGGAGGCAAAAGTAATATGCTATGAAATAAACAGAAGTGTGAGACTGATGAATATGGTCAGCTGAAGAGGAAGGAATTCCACAGATAAGATCTCAATCCTACTTGAGAAAAGTAAGTGGCAAAATTTTTCAGTTCAGTCTTTATTTTCAAATAATGCCATATTTTGCATAAGTTGCAGAAGTCTGTTCAAACAGAATAAACAGCTTCCCATGAGCATTTTAAAATATCCAGCACATTGATACTCTTAAGAGACCCTATGACACACACAGCTGGAAAGTACTTTCCCTCCTTCTGAAAACACTCATCATTGAATTTAAAGTAAAATTTGCAGCCATGAAGATTTTAAACAGATTTTCAATTTAACCAAAACACGGTGAAAGTCAGGAATTTTACCATAGCCATTTCTTTTGTGATGCATTTGCTTTTTAGTATTTGATAAAGCAGCTGTGGGGGGAGCTTGTCTGAGCAAGAACTGGACAACTTGTGGAGGGTTACAGTGGCTGAAGCCTTCTCTGTCCACAGCTCCCACCAGCAGCAGAGGGTGAACAGAGCAAGGAAGGCATTTTTGAAACAGGCTCTATGAAGCCACAAGTGACCACTGGAAGCTGTTGATGTCAGAAATACTGTAAATAACTTCCCTCTTTAAATATACTTCTGTAGAATTCATTCATTATTGATGGTAGAAAAGATAATTTCTACATCCTCTCTAGGGACTAGTTTCCTAAATATTTAAAAGTAAATGAAATATATTATTTCAGAAGAAATCAGACTTTTATAGCTGTGTTATCTAGAGAAAAGCAGCTACAATTGAACAAGCTTTCTGAACAAGTTTGCCACTGATGGAGAAGCACACACTTCAGAATGGAAAGCTACCCTGCAGGAAGACATGGATAGGCTCTAAGAGTGAGTTAACAAGAACTGTATGAAGTTCAGCAAAGACAAATGTAAGGTCTTGCATCTGGGAAAACATAACCCAGGAGTGCAGCACAGACTGGGATCTGCCCAGCTGGGAAGCAGCTCCGGGGAAAGGGACCTGGGGGTCCTGGTGGACAACAAGCTCAATATGAGTGAGCAGTGTGCTGCTGCGGCAAAGAAAGGCAGCAGGATGCTGGGTTGCATCAACAGGGGCATTGCCAGCAGAGGTAAAGAAGTCACTATGCCACTCTACTCAGCGCTGGTCAGGCCACACCTGCAATACTGTGCTCAGTTTTGGGACCCGCTATGCAAGAAAAAAATGTGGACAGGCTGGAGAGGGTCCCGAGAAGGGCCACAAAGATGATCAAAGGACTGGGAAGCCATGTGAGGAAAGGCTGAGAGAACTGCGTTTCTTCAGCCTTGAGAAAAGAGGCTTAGAGGAGACCTTCTCACCATGTTCCAGTGTTTAAAGGGTGGCTCCAAAGATGGAGACTCCCTTTTTACAAGGAGTCACACAGAAAAGACATGGGGTAATGGGTACAAGTGACTCCTGGGGAGATTCTAACAGGACACAAGAGGACAATTTTTCAGAATGAGAATGACCAGCCATTGGAAGAATCTCCCCAAGAAAGTGGTGAATTCCCCAACGTTGGAGACTTTTAAGATTCTACTGGACAGGCTGCTGGACCATCTTGCCTAGACCATGTTTTTGCCAATCCAGGTTGTGCCAGATGATCCTTGAGGTCTCTTCCAACATGGTATTCTATGATTTCATGATTCGAAGAAGTTATGGTACAGAAGAGAAAAGCCAGTCTCTTTCAGTTTATTCCGATTGTTTTCAATCTTCACTCTTCATTTCCCTGGAAATCCACCAACTACTTTTGGGAAGTCCTCAGAAGATGAAAAAGAAAATCATATTTTCAGGCAGTTAATAAGGGCCCAGAGCCTTCAGAGATGGGAGATCTTCAGCCTCTCTGGCCAGCACTGTTCCAGTGTCCAAGCACTCTCTTAATGAACATTTTTTTCCCCTTATACCTAATGAAAAATTCAATTTCTGTGCTTTGCATCTTATGCCTATCACCGTGCACCTCCAAGAGTATGGCTCTGTCTTCAGCATAACAACCCATTAGGTAGCAGTAGAAAGAAATAAGGTTTCCCCTCAGTCTCAGTTTATTAATGAAAACAAGTAAAATTTATTTGAGTAGATATCAAATCCACAAAGGAAGTTTAAAAGGTGATGTAGTCACTGTTGCAATGGCAGAAAACTCTGCTTTATTTACTCATTTATTACATCCTTAGTCACTACAACACTGGTTGTGCACACTATACCAACAAAGCCAATTCTATTCCTAAATGCTGCCCTAGGTCTGTGCAATGTGTTTCTTCAACTTTGACAGATTTTGTGAAAGTATTCTGCCACCTAAAGGAGATATTTGAGACAATGCCTTCTAAAAATTGTTGTTTTGCCGTGGTGAAAAGAAGCTATATGTAGTTTTCCTAATTTGAATTTTATTATTTAAAAAGTTCTGATTTTCACACCCTGAAACTATTTCTCTCCAAAACAGTTAATCCTTTATAGATTTTCTTTCATTTCAGCTGACTTTGTGGCCTCAGCCTCTCAGTATCTCATTTCCCCATTTGTTAAATATAAATATTCTAGAATTAAAATAGTGTTTTAGATTTCCATCAATGACTCCTGTGTCTTCAGAAGTGACTGCCATTTTTTCAAGACTTCAGACTCCCACTAAAAATTAACTTCTTTCACAGCATTTTAAACAAACATCTCCATACCCTCGGGTATTCTAAAGAATTATTGCTCTATCGTTAATTCAAAAATGCAGAATTCTTGAGAGGTTGGTTGAAGGGAAGAGAAAAGGCTAAACTGAAAATAGTCTAGACCCTAACCCTAGACATGCACGTAGATACAGACATGTTCAGATAAAGAAATAGAAAACTCTTCAGTTCCCTGACATATGGAGTAGCTCATTAAACCAGCTAATTCATAACAGATCTATTATTCATGTTTTCACTTAATGAGCCAAATATGCTTTGCATTAATTGTGTTACCCTCCTTATTCTCAACAGAAAGCAGTGACATCCAAACAAATCTTGGACCTGAATATCCTCAAAACCTAAAGTTCAGACACAGCCCTGAAGTAAGCAAGATTTTTACTCATCAGATGAGTCCAAATTGTGTTAAGAGAAAGGATTTGGGAGCAGGAAGAGAAGGGGTAGTAATACAAATGGAGCAACATATATATATTATCTAACAGCTTTTCATAATTATTTTTTACTTATGTTTAAACTGGTTGAATTCAACAGCAATTTTTACTGGAATCCAATTATAAAATTAATATATGTTTGAGTACACTATGTTACTATCACTATAGGCTAATATTTATCAATATAATTCTCACTTTTTATATTTTTGTCTATTTTGTATGCATTTGCAAAATCTCAAGCCTAAGTCATTAAAAAATTCTCAGAAAGAACTGTTTTTCGTTGAATATGTAACATAAATTATAATTCAGATTTAAAATTGGATTTAATAATTCCTATTTTCTTTAAACACTGGAGTACCTATTCAGAATTTTATGTAAGGGCATTAGGCAATCGCTTACACTGAGAGACAATTTTCATGTTTACAAAGAAATAAAATTAAAGCCTTCCCTTAGTTTGATGCATGTATCAATAATCAGAGTTCTAAATAAATCTATGAAATAGCTAAGTGATTGCAAGAATATTTAACTGTGTGTAACTTATGTTCTTTCTTCCAGAATCAGTCATCAGTGGTCACATCATCCATGTAATCCTAGGAGGTATTGCTTTTGCAGTTTTCAGGTTTCATCTCTATTGTCTTCAGTGAGGCAAAATGCATTAATTCATACAAGATATCTGTAAAAAACCCAATTAATTCTTGCTCCAAAATTTAAGAAAAAAAACTGAGTGGATGTTTAATATTCATAGACATTACAGGCACCAGTAGAACAAGTAACATCAGGTTTCTGAGTTCCTTCTTCAGCAAATTAGCTTGTTTCTTTATTCTCTGGTAAATTTCTGCAGTGCAGAGATGAAACTCAGTCTGTATTTTCTGATGATCAAAGCAAAATGTCTACATTAACATTATGTATTAATATCTTTCAACACCTCGTTTTTTGAAAGCTTATCAACACTTTGTATTAGTAAAACTATCCCATTTCACCCAGACATGGCAAATTTTTTCTTAAAACTGTACCAAAGTTACTCATTAATTCCTTTAATGATCTATTTTTGGTAGATTCTGGTTTCTGCTTTTCCTTAAAATCAGGGAAATTATTCTTTGTACCCGTATCTCTCTTCATTTCTTTTACATGGTGTCATCCACTTAACATGGGAAGATTTGCTACTTTTTCCTTTTTTCTGTTGGCATAGATGTATTTTTTCAAGGAAAACAGACAAAAACTTTGCATAGTGTCTTTTTTTTGGCCATCTTCATGCAGTTGCTTTAAGCTTTTTTGATTATGAAGAGGAGTCAGGAATGGAATGTAAAGCAGAGAAACAGAGATCCTCCTAAAACTGTTTATGTGTCATACCGAGTCTCACCAAGAAAATCAATGCGCCAGAACAATTTTAGGGAGAAAGTGAAAGTACTTCCTGATATAATCTCCATACGATAGTGATATAATCTCCATACGAACATCCAAACAGATTTTTTTGATTGTTTGTTTTGCATACAATTTGCATACAGTTGAGAAATAAACATCAATTTCGTTGAGGTCAGCTTCATCTTCAGACTTCAGTGGACATCAGCTGCTGTCTGAATGAGATAATAAATACTTGTAATGCCCAACAAAGGGAAAGAATCTTGTATAAACTCCTGAGCAATTGTCAACAAATATGCAATGCAATTATAATTGATAGGCACAGGTTTCTGGGACATTCTTTCTGAATATTTTTTGGCTACAGACTGAAAGTTGAGGTATTTCTCTACATCATCATGTCTACTTTTAGAAGCAAGATTTCTCTATTTGCTGTTTGCACAGAGAATGGCACGAAAGAGGCCTGACAGGAGCAGGTTCAATAGCAGTTAGAGTTACAGAATCTGCCAATCAGCTGTTTCTTTCTGATGAGGTCTGAAATCTTTCATAAGAGATTTATTCGAGAACTGAAATTTTTTTTAACCTTGTTTAGCAATATTAATTGCTTGAAAAAAAACTTTTAAGACTTTTAAATTAATTTTTCAGGAGCAGGTTCAATAGCAGTTAGAGTTACAGAATCTGCCAATCAGCTGTTTCTTTCTGATGAGGTCTGAAATCTTTCATAAGAGATTTATTCGAGAACTGAATTTTTTTTTAACCTTGTTTATCAATATTAATTGCTTGAAATAAAAAAACTTTTAAGTGTTTTAAGTTAATTTTTAACTTTTTTTATTTATATTTGAGGTCCTATTTTCATACTACAGTCTTTTAAAACCCCTTTCTATATCTACTCTGGTGGAGAATTATTTTACAAAGCTGCATTCAGCAACATGTTAAAGTTGACTGAAAGTGACGTAAGGAAACCAAGCAAAAGAAAAAAACTGACTACCAGGGAACTCTCCCTGTCAGTAACAGTGAATAAACAATAAGAGAACAGAGGAAGTTTCACCACAAAACCTGGTGAAAAGAGGAATGGATGAAACCACGGAACTGTGGAAAATCCCCCCACATTTCAAGACTGAGGGATCACTTAGCTATTTTCACTTAGCCATGCTGTTGTCTGTGGGAGTCTTGCTTATGTAAGAGCATCTGGGTTTTACCTTGTGATTTTACAGACCCAGTTGAGCCTGGGCAGGAATGAGCATAATTACAGTTGATAGCAATGAGGTGAGGCCTAGCACAGTGCATGGCCTATTTCCATGATGAGATTTGCGTTTCCCAGGTTAGTAAGGCACTGCTCAGTGGCACACAAGTGTGCTTAGAGTATTAACAAACATCAGCCATACATTTGTGTGTTTAGTGTCTGGACTAAATGACTATACATTCATAACTAAAGTAAGAACCAGCTTGGATACTGTTTGGTTTTTGGTTTTGTTTTTTTTTCAGATTCCTGCAAAGACAGGAATAACATTTATCTGTTAGGGGTCTTGTACGACAGCTAGAACAAGCATCTCTCCAGTCTAGGAATATCCTAACATACCTAGGAGTATCTTAAAAACACACAGTCCTCTTCCGTTCTGCCCTGGATATCTCTGATGACTTGAATTCCCTTGAATCCCAGGAGAAACCATAGAAAGAAACACAACAAATTTACATTGCTCAGCCTTGAAGAGTGAAGCTTAACTGCACAGATAGAAATATTTGCAAGTCATAGTTGCCAGCTTCACTGGAAGGCACAACTGCCTGCTTAACCCATGACAACAGAAATCGCAAGACAGACTGTATTAAAAAAAGACAATGTAAAAATAACCATATGTCTTCTAGCAAAAAAAAAAAATCACTGTGGCAGAAAGAGCATAGCACAGTCAAAGAGATGGATAATTGGTCAGGTCACTGCTTTTCTGCTTGTTATAAATCAAAGCCAAAAGGAAGCCCTGTCTGGCCATTCTGTGCAGTCCATGGCTGTGTTTGCCAGGCTTTGTGTCTCCTTTGTGTCGTCTCCATTCCTTTGCACACAGTTCGGGTTAAAACACAGCACAGTCCAGGAAGAACAAGGGCAGCAGCAGAAGAGCTAGGCTCCCAGCTAGGATGAAATCATAAAACATTTCTTTGCAGCTCTTGCTCTGTCTGCCAGCCATTGAGAAGATTTACTGCCCGTTCACCTTGTGAGCTGCTATGTTACAACTCAGACAAAGCTG
Source organism: Pterocles gutturalis (assembly GCF_000699245.1). Lineage (NCBI taxonomy): Eukaryota > Metazoa > Chordata > Aves > Pterocliformes > Pteroclidae > Pterocles > Pterocles gutturalis. Next base: position 26,496 of record NW_010108022.1, on the reverse strand, counting down.
TGCACACTGCTCTTATATGGCATTTTGTCACAGAAATCGATACGTAAAGAAGGACTGATAGCTGTAGAGACAGGAAGATCAGCTGGAAAGAAAGACTGATGCAGATTGAGATCTGATTAGCCATCATTTACTTGCAGACTCTAATGTGACCTCTTTCAGAGGGGAGATCAGGTATTAGTGGTCACCTCCACGTGACTTTCTGACATGACACGAAGAATGAGATTAGGAAGCCCCTGAAAATTTTGCCCCATCCAGTCAGTGACTGGTGAAAGCTGGAGTTTTCTGTCATGGGCACACCATTTTAGTGTCATTTGCTAATCACAACTCTTCTGGGTGCTCCTTGGCATCCAGAACTTCTCAGATGCCTCTGAGAACGGTGCACATACAAAATCGACCCTTGTTGAGCAAGAAACAGAAGGAAAAATGCAGACATTCTCTTCCAGGTCCCTGGACTCCTCCAGCTGGGATTGGTTCACCTGCTTCTTGAGATCAATGGTCATCAGGTCTATGGCAGAACCCCTCTGAGCTGAGCCTACTGCAAGCTGCTGGTGAGAGTCCTAGCCCCATGAACCAACAGGGTCATGTAGAAAGGCAATGAAGAGAAGACTGCATTTAGAAGCATCACAGAGTTAAGTGATTTACTGATCTCAGATGGAATATTTGGAGCTGAGCTGGATGGGATCCAGGACCACTCCCCTCTTGTCTGGTGTCTCCATGTGACTTTTTCTCTGCTGAATGCACCGAGGCAGGATAATTTATTATTTTGGCCTCTAGGGCTGTTAATGCTGGATGGTAACAGCAATAGCAATAATTAAAATGTCATCCTCTGGGACATTCCCTCTACTTGTCGATGCAGGAGCTGGTCTATGAACTGGGGATATAAAATTCTGGAAAGATAAGTCATTGTATGCCGTTGTATGTCATTGTATGATTGCTAAGTATAGATAAGAGAGAAATAGTGGACCTGTGTCCTGGTAATGCAGTCATTCTGAACTTAAAACTCACAAAAATACATTTCATTTCCACTTTAGAGAAGTATTATGAATGCTTTTGTATCTCAGTAGTGCCTAGAAGTTATCAGGTACCCTTATGGGCAGAGGCAGACCCTATTGCCCAGGCTGTTGGCAGACTTTTACAGACATTCGATTCCTATTTATTGCACTGGTGAATGAGCATTTGAGAGAGAGCTTCATGGGTCTTGAGTGAGGACTACCAGTTCATGTACTGCTATTTCAGAACAGAGTTAGATGCCTAAACTCAGTCATCTAATGCGAGACAAAAGTAAAAAAGCGGCAATGACAAAAGGAGATGTGAAGGGAGAAATATGGGATCTGTTATAATTCTTTTTATGTCTAGGTATCTTTCTGACCTTATGCTTATTTTTATTTAATGAGGATATGCTCATGCTCCCATAACTCATATTATGGCAGTGCTGCTAAAACATTTATTTTCTTCTTGTAGTAGTCATGTTTTTTCTAACTATTCTTCCTCCTTAAGGATGACAGTTAGATATTTTGATATCCTTATCATGGTGTTTTCTTAACAAGATTGCAAACAGACTTCCTATGGACCATTTCAGAAAGTTTAATTTTCTATGGTCTTTCTGTGAAGCAAAAAACTCCTACAAAAACAAATTTTGCTTGATCATAAAATTCCAGTATCTTTTTAATGCCTTTCAGATTTTTGAACAACTAATTCTCTGACGATTTCCCTGTTGCAGACCTGCTATCAGTTCCTGCTAAGTGTTGATATCATTGTATTATAAACTGAGCAATGGCTGTAATCAAAGTTTCAGTGTTTTCACCAGAAAGCAGAAGGTTGCTATGTGGGTGACAGCAGGGCAAGGAGAGTCTACAGGAATGATTTTTTGGGGACTTACTGGTGTCAGCAAAGATTTAGCCTGAAGGCTGTATGGACGAAAAAAGAAGCTGGACACAATAAATTGAAGAGCAAACTGTATTTTCACAGAGAATTTCATGCTAAATATCTGCTGTCAACAGGTCACTGAGCTCAGCAGCACCTGTTATTTCTTCTTCTCCTATCCTATTTAAATCCATTGAATGCAAAGCCTGTGGGATCTGTGGAGGTCATTTAACCCTTTCTGCAGGTAGTCTCCTCTCAATTACAAACATGTTTTCCCTTACAGTAGTGAAGTTGAGTTACATGTCTTTACCGCTTTTGATGTAATTTTAACTCTCAACCTGAATGAATGTGTTATTTTCACAGAATAGAGCCATTTGGGATTCACAAGTCATATCAGTTACAATATTTTGAACAGACTAAGATTCACTGACAAATAATATCCAGATACTTCATTTAATACCATGTACAACTCAGCAAGCTTGTTTCTTCACCACTAACCTCCTAGAGTTCTCCCTGCTAGCTTGAACCTAAGTTTTTAAAAAATATACCATGACAGCCTAATACCTTTTAAGTGTTCCATGATGCTGACAGAAAGCTTCCAATTCTACATAATGCTGAGAATGTGTCCCAAACTTATGTTATGACTAATGGCAGGGTGTTTACTTTGCTCAGTATGAGGGTAAAGTTTTTGCTCCCTATTTCCAGTCTATGAAAGTGATGCCTACACTATATATCAAACAGAATATCAGACCCGTAGCTGAGGCCAAACATGTTCAATGGCCATTGTGCCTCTCGAGCTCTGGCTTTTGTGGATCTATCTCTAACACTGAGAGAGCTGGAACTCAACCTCAACATGTCTCTCTGAAATACCTTGAATACAAGTGTCATAAAGTTTTGAAACACAGTTTCAAGGTGACACGGGATCAGACTCCAATGATTAGCCGTGGTTTAGAAACAATCTACCTTGTATAAAAATACATGCTCTGTACAACCCATCAGCTGGCAAAAATTCTACCCAAAAGCAAAATATCAGCCCAAAACACAGGCTGGCATTACAGATCAGGTTTTTATCCTAGTATCTTCATGATCATGTGTAGAAACCAGCAATTAAAAGTCAAGTGGCTTATTTTAAATCAGCATCACCAAAAAAAAAAAAAAAAAAGGAAAAATACAGCTTAGTTCTACCAGTATTGAGAATAACATAGAAGTCAAGCATTGTGATGTGAGGATAAATAGAGACAATTTAATGGACTAAAGTGGATGAAACATGAAGATGGTTACAAGAGCTGAGAAGCTTGACATTATTTTTTCAGCATTAATATTTGGTGAAGACATACATGTAATTTGATATTAAACTAAATGGAAGGTTTTCAAGGAAATATGAATGAATGTCTGAAAACTGTATCCAATTAAGGGGTCTCGACCTGTCTGCAAGAACAGAATAAGTGTTTACAGAGCACAATGAAGAATCGAATGGATATGACATCCAAAACAACATAAGACAAACACAATAGCACCCTAATAATAAATTTATTGTAATTTTGATTCAGACTACTTAATGCAGAATTTTAATAGTAACTTTAGAATGTGACATCACTGCAGTACAGCCACTCTGTCAGAAAGAAGCTTCCTCTGTGTTCATGAGTGTGGCACGTTTGTATGTGTGTGTGCATAAATGCCTCTGACTAAAACTGTCCTTGATGAAATGCTAAATCCTCTCACTCCTCACTGAAGGCTGCTTAAAGGTGGGGCCTCTCAGGACCAAGCCCAATGTGAATCCTTGCTCTAAATTATTGCAACTGCAGAGAGGCAGATGCAGTTTGACAGCCCTTTGTTACAGCTCAAGTTAAAGTCACTGTCATGGTTTAACGATTCATCTAGCAGCAAACACAACACAGCCACTTGCTCACCCTGCCCCCTCCCAGGGTATGGTGGAGAGAATTAAAGGAGTAAAGGGAAAAGAGACTTGTGGATTGAGATAAGAACAATTTAATAACTAAAATAAAGTAAAATTGAAAATTATAATTATAATAATTATAAATAACATACAAATATAAAAACATACAAATGAGTGATACACAGTGATACTGCTCACCACCTGATGACCAAGGCTCAGCCTGTTCCCAGCTAATGATCCCAGAGCAGAGAGAGTCCCAAAACTGAAATCCCCAAATGGAGACAAGAACCTAAGGGTCTGAGAGACTGGGAACTAATCAAGAGAGAGAGAGAGATGACCCAGAGAGAGAGAGAACTTCAGGCAGAGCCTCATATATACATGGGGCATGATGTGCATGATATGGAATATACCATTGGGCAATTTGGGTCTGTGCTGCCTCCCAGCTTCTTCTGCACCTGCACACACTGGCAAAACATGAGAAGCTAAAAAGTCCTTGACTGTCCTATCAACAACTGTAAAGATCAGTATGTTATCACCCTTATTCTCAGCACAAATCCAAAATATAGCCTCTTACTAGATACTTTGAAGAAGGTTAGCTGTCCCAGCTGAAACCAGCACAGCCAGGTATTGGGTTTGTCATCACAGTAGCTGCTAAAAAAAGGTATTATTCTCAAAGACTGAGGTAAATAAAAGCAGTACAGGAAACACTGTTTTAGGTTTAAAAGCAAGTCAGTGCAGCATGACGATTAAGACAAAGCAGCAGGTCCTGTCCTTCATCACAACTAATTATTTCAGACACGGAGACAGGCTGATTAGTTTATACAGCTTCCTGGCCTAAAGGTAGTGCTGGCATCTCTGCATCACTTTCCACTGCACAGAGAAGAAATTGCCTCTAGTCACTCTGCTTAAGGTAAACTAGCTGAAACAAGGGCATTCACACTAGAATATAACAGGAACTCACATGAAGAGGTTAGATTTACAGCCAGTGAAATGGATGGATGGATGAAAGCAGTGTCTATCTGTATTTGTGGTGCTGCATCCCATTCCCGTCCCAGCACACCAGCTGGAATGACTTGAGCTTCAGTTCACCAGCAGCAGCTCGGGGAGACAGGCAGCAGCACCCACCTCATCTACTCTGTCGTAGTTGTGACTGTGGCATAAAGACAGCTTACTTGAGCTGACCTCAAACTTAAGAGATGACAGCAGAACACTTATGGCTCCATTGATCGCCAGGCAGCAAGGGGCTATGGTGTTGATGCATCTCCTTGCGTGTATTTTCAGTTTGTAAAGAAATCCAAGCTGCTACACCCCTCCAGTGGTACCTGATGTAACTAGCCAAGGACTTCTGTGTATACCTATTCCCAAGAGTCATGACTTGCAGGACTTGGATCAAACTCTGAAATACACTCCAAGCTAAAAATATTACAGAACAAATCCCTTCTAGGAATTAACACCCTTCAAGAAAGATCTGAAACAAGCTGTTAATTCTCCCGGACATTAATAAACTATTCTTTTCTTCCACAGTGCTTTGTTTCCTGAAGAAAATCATCCCCTATCTGTCTTTAACTATTAACTGATATAATGGATCTGACAGCAGATGAAATTTGTGTCTAGAAGAAGTGTTGACCCTTTCCTGAGAAACTAATAAATCTTTCATTTACCAAGCAGACTCACTATATAAACAGAATGGCAGTCAGTAAAAAGGAGGTGGTCTCCTGGGAAGATAAATAGCTGGCTGTGTTCCTGACAGTAGGAATACAGTTCAGAGAATTGTACTTTTATTTATTTCACTTATAACAAAGAGGAAGTATTACCATGGAAAGCTGTTTTCTAAAGTGATGTCTGTCTCCCTTGGCCTAATCCACTTGGAAATAAAATTCTAAAAATGTCAACGGCCGAGATGATGTTCATTTGCATTGTAAAACTTTTTCCAACCCTGTTTCAGAGAAAGTGGGACCTGATTCACTTCTTGTGATGCAGTGCACCTATTTGTAGTGATTTCCATGTGCTTGCTCTTTATTTTCACCAATTCTAAAGGTCATCATCCCTGTAGCATTAGAGCTGACAGAAGCTCACTACTGAATATTAAACAGCCCAGACATTAAACAGTTCTGGCTTGGCTTTGTTCCACCTTCTCTGCTTTGTCTAAGGTCTTCCAGATCAACACAAACTGTCTGAATTCATGGATGTTCTCAGCCTCTTACATGCAGGGACTACCATCAGACAAAATTGAACTTAAGCCAGCTAGGGTCATGCTAACAGCATTCTCAGTTGCAAAAGGGTTTAGATAAGCTCAAAGATTTGTCTGGTAGCATTCAAATTTGTGTCAAGCGTGACTGAATAGTATTGCACTTGAGTCGACCTATTGATAATCAGTCCTCTGAGTTTTGATTTATAAGAAAAACAAATGAAAATTTGTTATTCTGCTGTATAGATATAATTCTCTCACACAGCTCTTGGATGAATTCTTAGTTAATTATATAAACACAGTTTTTTCTTGGTTAATACAATCTTCACTTTCTCTTTTTTTTTTGCCTGCATTCCAGTAATACAACTTTAAGGTAAATTAGCTCTAAGCTTTAGTCTATGGAAATCAGTGAAATGAGAGGAAGAATAATTTTGGTCTTCTATCTATCTTTCTGTATGGATGTCTTGCTCAATATTCAAATTTTGTATTAGCAATTACAATCCCATCCAGCTCAGGGGAATTTCAGCAGCTTTCAGTAAATATGAATGTGGTGTAATTACTCAACTAAAACAGAGTTGTGGTTTAACCCCAGCTGGCAGTAAGCACAACACCGGTGCTTGCTCACTCTGCTCTCAGTGAGATGGGGAAGAGAATCAGAAGGGTAGAAGTGAGAAAACTCACGAGTTCAGATAAAGACAGTCTAACAGGTAAAGCAAAAGCTACACACACAATCAAAGCAAAACAGGGAATTCATTCACCACTTCCCACTGACAGGAAGGTGTTCAGCCATCTCCAGGGAAACAGGGCTCCATCACACCCAATGGTCACTTTGGAAGACAAACACCATCACTCCAAATGTTCCCTCCTTCTGTGTTCTTCCCCCAGCTTTATATGCTGAACACGACACCATATGGTATGGAATATCCCTTTGGTCAGTTGGGGTCAGCTGTCCCAGCTGTGTCCCCTCCCAGCTTCTTGTGCACCCCCAGCCTCCTCGCTGGTGGGGTGGGGTGAGGAGCAGAAAAGGCCTTGGTTCTGTGTGAGCACTGCTCAGCAACAGCTGAAACATCCCTGTGTCATCAACGCTGTTTTCAGCACAAATCCAAAACGTAGCCCCATAGTAGCTACCATGAAGAGAATTAACTCTATCCCAGACAAAACCAGCAAAAAACAGTAAATAGAATCTTGTTTACAAGAGGAAGTTGCATTAACAAACTCATCTATTAAAATTATATTAAACAGGTTAATTTTTTTATTACTTCAGTTGCACACTTTTCTGGAACATCTCTTTTAAGAATAAGAATTTTGCTTGACGGATATTAATTGGACAAAGCTAAAGTTTTTTACATGCCATGTGTAATATCACTAACAACCAAAGGTGTGTTCCTTACTGATAATAGAGAAATTTAGACCTCAGTAAGAATAAGGTATGGGAAGTCTGAATATTTAATCATATGTCATTCTCTTCATTAATCTAGACTTTCAATTAAGACTCCCACTGGTTTCATTAGTAGTATTTCAGTAAGGGTGTGAAGAGTACTGATTATCTTAGAAATGAGCTAACTCTCTGCACGTTACATATAGTGCACTGAAACTTAATGTCATCCTAAACTGTTAATAAATTCAAACCATTTCTAAGAATCCCCTTGATTTGTATTTGCTTTCCCAGGTGTTGTAGTTCACTCCTGGCTAGCAGCAAAACACCACAACAACCATTCACTCACCCTCCCCCCTCCCAGAGACAGGGCAGAGAATTAAAGAAGTAAAGGGAGAAGAGACTTGTGTGTTGAGATAAGAACAATTTAAAAACTAAACTACAATAAAATTGAAAATAATAGTGATAATAATGATGATAGTAATATATACAAATATACAAATGAGTGATACACAGTGATACTGACCCCCACCCTATGACCAAGGCTCAGCCTGTTCCCGGCTAACGATCCCAGAGCAGGGAGAGTCCTGAAACCGCACTCACAGAACGGAGATAACAGTCTGAGTGTCCCAGACCGAGAGCTGACCAGCGTTGGAGGGGGGAAGGCCTTGGGAGAGCGACCACCTGGAGTGAGATGACCCAGAGCCAAAGAGATCCAGAACCAAAAGGGCCAATCTCCGGAGGGTCCTCACCTATATACTGGGCATGACGTGTATGTTATGGAATAGATTATTGGCCACTCTGGGTCTCAATCCTGAACCTAATGTCAAATCCTGGGCTAGCAATTGGGGCTGTGCTCCCTCCCAGCTTCTCCTATTTGCAGACAGCCAGAGAAGTTGAAAGACCTTGGCAGCCGTGTAAACATCACTTTTTATCAGCTTTCTTCTGAGCACAAATCCAAAACACAGCCTCTTGCTAGCTATTATGAAGAAAGTTAACTCTGTCTCAGCTTAACCCAGGACAATATGGAATAGACCATTGGGTAATTTGGGTCTCAATCTTAATCCTAAGGCAGTAAGTGTGGGCTATGATCCCGCCTAGTTCCTCCTGCACCTACATACACTGCAAAGCAGACAAGCTAAAACATCTTTGACTGTCCTGGCAGCAACTATAAACATCTGTATGTCATCAGCCACCTTCTCAGAACAAATGCAAAACACAGCCTCTCACTAGCCACTATGAAGAAAATCATCTCTGTCCCAGCCAAAACCAGGACACAAGGCCATGCAGTCTAATAACTGAGATATTAAAAGAGTATATCAGTTTTCTTTAGCAAATTCTAGTTCTGATAAAAGGACATTTCTTCCTTCAAAAAACAAAGTAATGCCATATGTCGTGTGACTCATCTGAGTTCTTGATAGCTGCTCTGGTCATAACTTGCTTTTTCTGGACTTTTTTTAGTCAGAGAAAACATGGGTCTGAATTTCACCATTCCTGATGACATTTACCAATTAGATGATTGTCAGAATACTCAAGGTTGACTTTCTGGTGGGGGAGGAGTAGATAGAAATAAGCATCATGTTGCAGTCCAAACAGGAGGGACAGAGGTTGGAGTTATATTAGATTAATTACCCCAAAAAGGGTGAGAAGCATTGTCTGAATTTTAGGATTGTGTTTTTCTATCTCTGTTTAACTAGAGTTTCTTCCCGTCTAATGCTATATGACAGACTATGAAGAGAAGCTAAAACTGCGTATGTGAAACCCAGACAAGTTCACAGCGGTGACCTGTGACTGTAGAAGTGGTACCAAAGAAATTGTCCCAACTATTCCTCAAACAAGTAGGAGAGCAGCAGAAATGCTACCTGCTTCTGTCCGCCTGAGGCATCTTCCAGTGTGGTAGCCTCTATCAGACAGAAGTCTAGAGTGCCAAGCAGGGCAGCTGCTCTGTCAGTGTTTTGTTGCCTTTTTTTCACATTACAAAACAGAGCACAGATTAGAGAGAAGAGGAAAGGTACAAGACTAACAAGAAGCTAAATGAGACATGACAGACAGATGTAAATGCATAAAGTTTATTCCCAACTGGTTCCCTCTAGGAATACTTCACTGAATAGTTTTAGAAGCTCTGATATTTCCCAGAGCTGCTTATGCTATACTGAGTCCGCCTTAGGATGGTCTGCACAATGTAAACAGTTAAAATAGGCAAAACTTCCTTGTTGTGGTTTCCATTTTAAATGCCCATTGTCCTATGACTGACAAATATTTCTGTAAACATCTGAGGTTTCAGATGGCCTTAAAGAGGCTGAACTAAATGGACACAGCCTCCTTGCCATCTCCTATAAATGGGTAGTTAGAAAATAGGAGGAGACTGATTGTCTCTAGGATCACTGGTGTAGGTATGTCTTGCTTGAGAAACTCACTCAGATTTTCCTGCTGCAGTTCTGTCCATTCCAAATGTCTCTTTTAACAACCAGGACTGCTGGGGTTTGTATCAGTTAGAGATGAATGGATGAATGCCGCTGCCTAGAGATTTCCCCTCCTTTCCTCCCTTTGTGTGGGGAGTTTCTCCATGACAGCTTTTGTAGGTTTCTCAGTTAGATAATTAACAGCTGAAAGCTTCTTTGAGGTTCAGTCCTACAATGTTACTTTGGTATAGGAATGGACATTCATGTCATTTTTTTGTCAAACTTCCATTTTTTAAAGCTTTCCAATGCAAAATTCTTAACATTTTATTTATTAATCTTTTTCTCAGCTTCTGCTTTTGTTCCTGCTAAAAAACAAACAAACAAACAACCAAACAAAAAACCCACAAAAAACAGTCTGTTGCAGTGCAGGACTTCAGCCTGGAAAGACTTGTTAATGTAAGAACTCCCTCCACGCTCAGGTGACTCCAGTGAACACCAGCAGATCTATGAGAAGGGGTACGGATCGCCACATGTAGGCAAGGCATTATCCTCTCCTTTATCACAGGCTAACAGGCACTGAGTATGCGCAGGGGTGGTAAACTCATTCTTCCCATGTCTAGGAGAATAGCTGAATGATCAGATATTCAGCAGAGTTGCTAAGAAACATAAAGAATTTTAAAGTATGCAAGGTTACAAAGCTAATCTAAAGTTAGACTAATACAGTGTAGCATCTCCATGGCAACCAGGAGTTAACGGCATGTGAGGTGAAAGTAGAAGGGAAGACAGAATAATAATCCGCAATAAATGAACCTTGACAGGGCTTAGTGTGATTACATTGTCAATGAGTTAAAGAATGCTGTTGCCCTGACATGGTTCAGCCAGGTTGCTGGAGGAGAGATCATCTCCTTGCAGGTCCAGAGGAAATGACGGATGGCATTTTAAAAGAAAGACTATAACAGACAGCTTTGTGACTGCTAACTGCTGGAAGGGTCAAATGAAGGAGGGAAGATGACCTGTATGCACGCCATATAACAAAACACTCTCCTTTATTACTTAATATTCAGGAACAAATTTCCATAGCAGATATAATAATTGTGCCCTGCCTCTGTTTAAAGCTCTTGCAGTCCTGATCTCTTTGCTGTGTTATTTCTTCTAAAGCATGATGTACTTAATTTTGCCAGTACTTATACTATTTTACATACATGAAATACCTCTCACACATAACCTGGGTAGAGAAGTCAGTTTGAAAAATCAACTTTTTTCAATTATTGTCTTACAACACTGGATTTTATCTGTTAATGTTCATGCTCCCCTGCAACCAAGGGACAAGACCCTTGACTGAGGAGTTGTTGTCTAAATACCCTACAGACTAGTAGGTCAGTGACTTCAAGGTTCATGGCCAACATCATGGTCCAGCAGCAGAGCTAACATTTTCTAGCCTCAGCCTTGTTATTCAGACACCAGCATACATGAGCTAGTACGTTTCCTGACATGCTGAATATCATGAAAAAAACTCTCCTGAACAGTCAATAAAAAACCAGCAATGCCCGCCCTCCTGAGATTCACTCCCTCACACAAGGTATGATTTTTTGCTCTTTGAAACCAAGAGAAGTTTATTAATTCATTCTGTTGTACTGAACAGTAAATTAAAGCACTTCTGAAAACACTCCTTGGTGCTCAGTGATGCTGACCCTAAGACTCCACCTGAAATCTTCCTGGTTCTCTTCACAAGGATTCCTTGAGAAGATAACACTAATAAATTATTTGAGGTTTGTACTCTGCACTGCAGAAATACTGAGCTGAAGATTCCTCACTCAGCCATCATCAGTCATATGCTCCTGAAATTTGGATTTACACAAACAGAAAACTGAAACTAGTTGACCCTCTCAACTTGACCAGAGTGAATGTATGCATGTGCATGAAGTTCCATGAATTTTCTTTGGGTCAAAACAGGTAATGTTTATTTGTGTTTCAATTTGAGCTCCAGGTTGTGTTCTTGTTGCTCCTCACACATAACAGGCATGGGTCCTTCATGGAAACACTTTCTATTCATCCTACCTGAGCTGTAGTGCTTAATAGGTTTAGTCCTTGTTTTCCATGCTTTTCTGAGTGAAATGCAGTCTGTGAGAGTTATGAGTACCAAAAGCTGGCAATCCTGAGCATCTGAGGCATTGGGAGGGGAATATTGAGTGAGTGGGTGTGTATGGGTTGGCCCCCAGCCAAGGGCAAACCCATCACAGCTACCAACTCCAGATGGGGATAACCTTGGACATTTTTGGCAACCTGGCACCTAAGCAGGTTTGATAAGGTTTTCCTGCCTTGGTTTCATGACATTAGAAGTTTAAAAGGCATAACAAGTGATCTGTTTATATGAAAATAAATTATTTGCTTAAGGTTACACAATAAGACTGAGTTAGAACAGAGATCTTATTTAAATCTCTTGGCATCTATAGATGTCCTACAATTGCTCTGTCCTATTCCTTACTGTTTTTTTCCATCTTCAGTCCAGTGACAGCAATGTCACTTCTGGCCATTCGGAAAACTGTGTTTCCTGGCAGATGAACATTTCACTGGCTCCTACTGATCTGGGGCCTCATTTAAGAGGAAGAAACAAAAAAATAATTGTGAAAATATTGCGTTCGACTCAAAGCTCACGGAAGTCTATAAGAGTGTTTCAACAAATTTCAGTGAGCTATGGATCAAGTCCACAACGTTCAAGCAATAAAACACTCTGACATTCACATTACATAGTCAATGGTCCATGATGCCACATGTGGAAGTTCTCTTAACACTGTAGAATTAATCTATTCCATGATGACAGTCAAATATTTGTCATAATGAGAATCAAGGATGTGTGACTTTTTAATGATTCAGTCTTAAATGCTTTCCCTGAAATGATTTATATTTTCTATGTTATAATACACATTTCCCATACTTCCCATTTAACACATTTAATACAGTATTAATGCTGACTGGTAGAAACACTTAAGGAAAAAATCACCTTTGAACTCATTAATGAAAATAAAAATAATGAAAAAATATTTGAATCAAGTTATTCAAAAAGCTCTTATTTTAATGTAATTGAGTAATTATGCTACATTTAGTAAATAACAACTGACTTAGAAAAGTACCTAATTATATTTGCTGATTATAAATTTAAATCCAGATAAGTTGTTATTATGATATAGCTGCATAATTTCATCATTATTTCAAGACTTAAAAAAAACCCCAAGCCACTACAGAACTTGATTTGAAGTGCGAGGAAATAAATGACTGATTTCAGTGAGTTTTCAGACAAACCCTACTGCTACAGGTTGTGAGGCAAGATCCTCTGGGAGTCATAGTACAGGCTGAAAACAGATGATTTATTACCCTTAAAGGAATCTGCTTAAAAATTTGATGGAAGAGCAGGATGCTATTTTAAAAAAGTGGTTAGCTTTAAAGTATTTCCAGCCTGGAAGCTTCATCTCCTGAAATTCTCATATTTGATACACAGAGCTGGCTTATTAGAGGAAGAAGCAACCTGCTATTTTAAGCCTGCGAGGACTGTTATAAAAATATTTCCAGCCCTTGATTGGCTCTCACCATTTAAAACTTGCAACTATTTTGGAACTAAAATAAAAGCTTAATTTCTAAAAGTCAGTTCTGCTTTGGGTGTTTTCTTTCTTAAAATGTTGCTTTTCAATATATTAATTTTTCCAAAATAACCACAAGCCAGATTTACAGATTAATTATCTGCCCATCATTCTTTTTCCAGTGCACTTTACTGAATCTGGGTTTAAAGGTTATATTTCTCTCCTTTTTTTAAAGAGGTTTCTTCTTAATTTGGAAGCTGCTGCTGCCACAAGCCATTCTTTCACTCACCTGCACTTCCCAGGTCTGAAATTCATCCTGGCATCTGCTCCCTGAAACCTGAGCAGATGGAAGAGTCCAGGAGGGACTACTCGTGCCAGCGTAAGGTAGCTTTATCTTTCTGTGGCAAATGTTCTCCAACAGTAAAATCCAACCCCAGATAAGCCTCTCAGAAAACCTATAGTACTTAAAGGAAGAGTTTTGTAAGTATATACAGTAGGATATACGTCTTGCAGGGAAAAATAAACAAGTATTGAGTCAATTTCCTTTAACTATTTTGTAATTATCCAGCTGATAACCTTAAGTTTGTTGCAGATGCCCTTACATGGCTGCTGAGTAAGAGGGGAGTAGATTTCGTATACACATTTTCAGGAAAATCCAAGTAAAATAGGCAAATAAAATGTTCTGTATATTTAAGAATATATAAGGACAACTCAGTAGAAACATATGCAAGGGTGCAGTACACCCTGTAAGATGGAGAGAATGAAACTCATTATTTTATCTACTTCTTTGCTCCTTCTTGCACAGCAAACCAGTGACCCTGAGAAATCCCAGATAAGCATGAATCTTCTCCACACCAGATACTTGGGTGGTGGATCATGTCTTCTAACTCACAATATCTTCTGAAGGTCCCTTTGGGATGAGAAAAGGACAAGTGGCAATAACTACAAGTTGCACCAAGAGAGTTTTCATCTCGACATAAGAAGTAAACGTCTTACAGCGAGAACAATCAACCACTGGAGTAACCTCCCCAGGGATGTGGTAGACTCCACATCGCTGGAGATTTTCAAGATATGACTACACAGGGTACTAGATAATCTCCTCTAGGTTGCCTTTTCCGTGAAAGGTTGGACCAGATCATCTTTCAAAGTCTCTTTCAACCTGTGCTGTTCTATGATTCTATGACATGGCTTTGCTTCAATCCCTCACCATGCTGACTTTAAACAAAATTCTGACCAACTGCTGTAGAATATATGCGTACCCATTTAGAAAGCCACATCTTGGCTGATGATCATTGGTAATATACCACAACTCAACCTTAGCTGACAATCATGCAGCTGTAGGACAGATCCAGAAACCCTTAAAGAATTTTGCCAGACCATTCTTCTAAAGAAAGCCAGTGGCTCTTTACCGAGTCATTTCATTCAGTGGGAATAAGGACTCCAATTAAATTTCTGAAGATGGATTAAAACATTTGGCCAAATAAAAGGAGAAGGATCAAATTCCCCTAACCATCCTACAGCTGAATGGACTCTATAATGCTTATTCTAATAGAAAAGAAGCAGAGATAACTGAGAAACAAATTAAGTAGTTGAAAAAGGATCCTTATAGTCAATTTCCACCTGATTTTAACATAAGCAGGAATCCCGTCTGTGTATGGAACAGCTGAGCGATTCCCAGCAGACATAGGCATGGACAGACAAGGAACTCAATCTGTGGTTTGTGTTACAGATAGCTCCTGCAATTTTTACTTTTTGAAGTATCATATTGTCCCACATCCCTGAGTCTTCAGGATCCTAAACATGTTCATTTTTTGTTTTGTTTTGGTTTTTTTTTCAGTTATTTAACAGACAACATTTTTGTCTCCATTTAACTAGTGCAATAAGGTCTAGGAGCTCTGTGAAGTTGAGTTAATTTGTATCTGTGAAGGACTCTGAAGCACTGTGGGGAGAAGTGTCTTAAAACTGCAAAGTATTTTTCCTGTTACAATCAAATTCTCAGTGGAGCCATGGGAAAAGAATGTTAAGTGTGAACAAATCTGCAGTTTGTGAATTACGCAGACATTTACTGACTGGCGAGCAAGCACTGGGGTCTGCCTCATCCACTTAGCTGCAGAAACAGTCACTCAGCACTAATTACAGTTTTTCTCCTCAGAAAACAGGTTGGCTGTGCCCTTCTTAAAATTCAGGAGAGTCGGTGGCTGTTTATTTCTTTGGTGCTGACACCTTGCTGCGTTGGATTTCACAATGTAATGACACACTGTGAAATGATTAAGAGGAAATTAGTGTGTTTGCTTCTCCTCCTCCATTTTTTGCTCTGAATAAATGCAGTTTCCCAGTTTTGCTTCTCTCCCTGGGTCACTTTTTAGTCAAGGTTTAAAGCAAACTTCTGCTTTAGTGGGCTTTGGTCCAGCTTTTTAGCATTTGGTCAGGTACAGCATTGGTTGTAGTGCCCAGTATCTGCTTCCAGACCTAGGTCAGGATTTATGTCCAGGTAATGCTTGGTCTTTCTTCACAAAAAACAATGACACTGTAGCCATTTGGTATGTAGAAGGCTTCAGGATTTTTATTCCACAGTGCTTTTGCTCATAAAGAGACTGGTATTAAGCATGTAATTACGAAGATCTGCCTGATAACTCCCACACCAGTGTGAAATCTTTGGGCACTGGTGTTACTTGGCTTCACTCAGGAGCGTTCCAGCTTGGCCAGCAAGGAGGTGGTAAGTATGCAGGATCCCCTCTGTCCGCAGCCTTTTGTGGTCACAAGGAAAAGACTCTCTTCCTTACTAATCCTCTTTGGCACCAGGGACTATAATTGCATGGTCCTCAAGTCCTTGTTATACTGGGACTGGAGAGTTGACAGCCCGTTACATGCTTTCACAAGCTCCATATAAAATAACTGAGAAAAGCAAGTTTATTGCCACTTGGATCAAATTCCCTTTGTAGAGGTCTGCACTGAAACACTCTTAGGGTTACATGAATCAAACATAAGCAATAACATCGCCTGTAAACATTCCCACCTTTACTCATGGCAGAAACTAGTCTAAGTTGCTCCCTTTAATGAAACCTGTGTTACTGACTACTAGAAGCCTCTCTGTGGCTGGACTTTTTCCTAAAACACAATAGAGTAGCGAATGTGAGGTTAGTGTTCACAGTTTTTGCAAGTGGGCTGAAAACCGCCACTGAACTAATGACTCATTTTCTCTAGCTGCAGAACACAGACAGGAACAGCAGGTGTTTATTTTTTTTTTTTTTCATTCTGCTGCTATGTCAGTTAGGAAGAAATATGTGTTGAAAGAACGAGAAAATAATGAAAATATAAATTCTTTGGACATGACACAGCTAGCTTGTGATAAGCTGATGAAGAGCAACGGAAGCATCAAAACTTTCAGAGCAAACAAAGTTTACAGAGTAGTTAAAAAGACAGAAAGCTTTTCTTTCACACTTTTTAACGATAGTAAATATCATCACCCACCAGCCTCTCAAAATGATTCTTCTCAACCGAGGAAGAAACACAGAAATCCTAGATGAGAGAGGGGATAAAAGCAAAGCACAAAAGTTTAAGTGATTCATGCGAGATCACTCAGGATACCTGGCAGCGATGCTTCAGGGTTCCCAAGTTTTGTTCTGTTCACGTAAGTGCAGAAGTGTTATGCATCTGAGTGAGGTACTACACAGACCCGTTTGGAAATGTTCTGGCAAAATGTTGGAAAACTACCATTCGTTGCAACTTTTCACATGACTATAAGAGTTTTGCTGAAACTTTGGCCAGAAAACATTCTTCAGATCCAAGATGGAAATTCTAGTCAAAACCAGAGTACAAAACAAGAGCTAAACAGTTTTACAGAGTCTCACAGTGTCTTAAGATGCAGGAAAATCAGACCAAATCCTTAATTCAATTAATATTCCACTCCTTATGAAGGACAAGACAGCTGTAAGAGGAGATCCTAAGACAGCCTGGAGGGTAAGATACTAAGTGTGAAAGCAGATTTTCATATCACAAGCTCCTGCACTGAGCCACTGGCTAGAAACTGTCGTGGAGGGCTCTCGCTGTTGGTTGCTGTAGCTGATTAGTTAGTTGGACTTTTTAAGTTTTTGGTTTAATGTCATTCTTTAAATGGGAAATGCCACAGAACTTTCTTATTTTCAACTTTAAAAAAATATTCCCAGGCAGAGATAGCTGTATCCTATATTTCTTCCCCAGGTTTATTGTTAACAATATGCTTCAAGTCATACACGAAGTAAAGTATATTGGGCACAAGAAGTGTTTGTGCTTTACAAGTTCAACCTACTGCATCTTACAAACAAGCCCTGTCAATGCACAGTAAAACTGTTTTTCTTTGCACACCCTGGGCAGCTCATTTTGTAGATGTACTTGCTGTGTACAGTTTCTGACTACTCAGCCCTCAGCAAATAGTGCCCCTGCATCTTCACTGCTCCTGCAGAAAGCTCAGAAGAGCTAAAAGCTTGGATAAATTTCCCTTCATTTTAAATGTGCTTCTGGGTCATGGTACTTTATATTGTTTCCAATCTCTAAATGGTAATTTCTTTCCTTAGGTGGAAAAACTTCAGTCCTTCAGTGGACAGATGTGTTGTTTGTTGCTGTTGTGGTTGCTGTTACCTTTTGTTTATGAGCTGGGATGACAAAGTTCCAACCTCATTCCTCTCACACATTTTCTGCATCATTAACTGTTTAAATTTCCTGTGCTTGGATGGCTATTACTTCTCACTATCAATTTCCTCCAACATGGCCGTGTTAAAATGCAGAATCTGTTATGCAATCAGAATAGGAAAAAGACCAGATGGCATCAATAACTGCTGATATACCCCCATGTTTATGCTCCAGCATGTGTCTGGTGGATTGGGTAAGTGCTAGCCACTGGTATTCTGTTGTGTCATCATTTGTTGAGTTTGTTTTTTAATTAGCCATATGTTCCCAAGGAAACCTTGAAAGCATGAGGACATTACACATGGTCCTCCAAGATACATCTGAAATGCACCTATGAAATTGAAAGATTTTTAGAACATAAACCCTCTTCTTTGTAAAGAGGAAATATGTCCCATGAAAAGAGACTGAACTAGCTTCTGAGTTTCTGTTCCTGCTTCTTCCCCAATGGCTTCCTAATAGAGAACAGTCAGTCCACCTATTTATTGGTCTCTAAGCTGCACAGTCTCTAAAACTGTGGCAATGGTATGCAGTTTTTTTTTAATCCAAACACCAGAATTATTGACATGACCAAACAATATTTGGAGTAACTTTTATTGTTCAGTCTTCTAAGACATCTCTTAGACGTTTATGAAAGCAATGCAGGATGCAGACTGCCAGACACTGACTCTCTGGAATCAATGAAGAGAAACAGTCACATCCTTGAAATCCAGGATCTGTAGTAAATGACTAAATATGTTATCCTGGTTATGCCTCTCTACCATTCATGCAGTCAGCTTCCATCTGGCAGCCTTAAGTAGCAGGTTGCTGGATTTGCCCCATGTTCTTGCCCCTGTACTCACAGTTCTCTCTCACAGGTACCCAAAGCAGAGAGGTGACAGTCACGGTAGAGGGATTATTTCTGTGGTTTGTGACTAGAGGTCATTCTCAGAGGGAAAGGGCATCTTGTCATGGCAGAAAGGAAGGCAATTTTATCCAGGTTTTACAGATACCAGTTTGATTATAACAAAAGGGTTAGAGCAGCCTGGGTTTAGTGGACTTAATGGGAATCTGGAAGTATGTGTTATTTACATTCCCCTGTGGCTTCTAGGGCAAGCTTCATATTCCCTAGCTTCCCAAAACTTACTCTAACTACATTTGGTACCCAGCAATGTAATCATCACGTCTGAGCAGATTTCTCATGTTCCTGTTATAGAAAACAAGTCCACAGTCAATGAAGCCCAGGCTGAGTCATTTAACGAAACACAGGTATCTACTTTAGGATGATATGAATCACACCCTATGCTTCATTGATTATCTAGAAACCCGAGGGCAACTTATAAAGACGCTCATGCCACCTTACATTGTCTCATATTGTAGCTTAATTACTGTGCTTTGCCTCCCACCTTGGTTTCTTGCCTTGTGAATGAGAGATCACACAATCAGAGACCCAGTTTGCGATGAAGATGAAGATGAAGATGAAGATGATGAGTCCATGTTTGTAGAGTGCTAAGGAAATTTAAATCCAACAAGCTGTGCTTTAATGATATAGTCTTAACCCATACTGATGAAGACATACCGTTTACATATAGTCAGCAAGAGAACCGTAAACTCCGATTACGCTAGCAGCCATTCAGGGTCTCTACATGGCTTTCAACATTAGGGAATTTGTAAATAGGACTGTTAGGGCAGATATGTTGGAAAACTTGCTTAGAGTAAAGCAGAAGGCTAGCAGCTGAGCTGGCTGGGACAGTGAATTTTTGTGTAGCTCCTGTGACAATTGCTAATTGTCAGCTATAATGTAACTCTGCCTTGAGCAACTTGTGATTCCCCCATTTACTCCTGAGGGAATACAGCATATTTTTATGTCTCATTTTCTGTGTTGGCTACTGAATGTCTAAGAAGTGCCTTCAAATCTTTCAGGATGAACAGAGTTAGATAAATATTATTAATTATCATTGCAAGTCAGGTAATTTGTTCCAAAACTTCTGCAGTGTTTATGTATCTAAAAAGTCAGGGTGTTTCATAACTCATCAGTCTTCAGCTGATGTTTTATGGCTTTCCTGTGTCAGAAAGAATAATTTGTTACAGTTGTTAAAAGCATGGCTCAGTACAGAATTATTGCTATCATCTATATATTATACAAAAATCTTGGCTATACTATTTCATCAAGACAACTGAGTACAATAAATCAGTGTCTGCAGTAGCAGTTGTAATTTGTAGCATCAAGCCACCAAAATTGTTCAGTTATTCTCCCTGGCAAAATTTTCATCAGCAGATAAATTGCTATGTCCTTCAAGGTGGGGTAAGATACTATAGACATGAGATAATCTCTGAGGTGATAAAGTCAAATGATAAAACTTTTCATTATAGCCATGTATATAAAAGATGACTGGACAGAGTAGTCCTTTTAGGAGAGTAGCGCTACCCACATAGATTTAATGTACTCACTAACAGCCTGATTTACCCTTCTTCTCCACAATGTAATCATGAAAATTACAGTCAGAAAGGCTAAACTGCTGTGCTGGTTTTGGCTGGGATAGGGTTAATTTTCTCCATAGTAGCTAGCATGGGGCTGTCTTTCGGATTTGTGCAGGAAACAATGTTGATGACACAGGGATGTTTTAGCTGTTGCTGAGCAGTGCTCACACAGAGCCAAGGCCTTTCTGCTCCTCACCCCACCCCACCAGCGAGGAGGCTGGGGGTGCACAAGACACTGGGAGGGGACACAGCTGGGACAGCTGACCCCAACTGACCAGAGGGATATCCCATACCATATGACGGAACTAGATGATCTTTAAGGTCCCTGCCAATGTAAACCATTCTATGATTCTCTGACTCTAAGGTTGATTCCTGTCACAAAAAGCAAATTTAAGTTTGAAATTCTCTTCCATGTATAACACATGTAAAACACGTAATTAGTGGTAGGGGAGCTTGAACTAGAATTCAGTGACCAGCTCTCTGCACATTCCAAACGCTTCTGAAAAATTTGAGTGTAGAAAGTAAAAAAAACCAGGATAGCAAGCAATGTGGTAACCATGACCTATGAAAGTCAGAAACAAGTGAGTTTAGGGGAAGGTATGACAACAGTCTTAGAATATGCAAAAAAGTTGTATTTCATGTTCTCTGTGAAAATAAAAAGAGGAAGTCACTATAATTTGTAGCAAAGATGACTTCAGCTACAGAATGCCATGTACAAGGATGGTGACACTGAGTGACAAAGTATGCTGCAGACTCTCTTTCACTGGATGGCTCTAAAAATGGATCAGACAAGGGCAGCATAGCTAAACATGGAGATTGTCTAAACAATCACTCAGGGATCCAGACAGTTACAGTTCTCTTCCCCAAATATATTCTCAGTGTTTTGTGTAGAGAGAGGAGAGAGGGCAAGGAGTAACAGATGGGCTCTGCTCATAAGAAGCTGACTGGACCCTACGCAGATTATCTGAGTTATACAAGAGGACCATTTTCAAAGCACTCTTTTTGTCCTATTCATAGAGGAGCTAATATGTAAGTGGTCAAATATAGTATCATCATGTGAAAGGCACTAATGAAGAGGCTGGATTAGCCCAGCTTTGGAGCATCCCTTCAATTGTCATCCAGAGGCTTCTCCTGTAGCACAGAGAACAAGAAAATACCGTGAGTGCATTCTGTCTGTAAGCAGGAGTAATCAACTGAAGAGGTTTGCTCATTCTGACACTTTTGTAAAGACAGGTTTTCACAGGCAACAGTGTAAATTTGACACCCAGTTGATATTAATTTCCAGCAGAACTTGGTGATTTGTCGTGGGTATATATTTATCTTGTTTTAGTCAAAGACCAATGCAGAAGGTGTATCCTTGGCTAACACCTCAGCCCCAGGTTCCCCCCCGCAAGCGTTCTGCTCCACCTCAGAGCCCCTATCTGCCTCCTTGCATCTCCTGGGAAGCTTCTGCAAGTTGCCACCTGTTAATAGATCCCCCTGCCTGGTGCAGCACCTTCCTCACTAGAGCCCATTCCTACTCACCCCTTCCCTGGTCCACCTCTCTTTCAGGACACTTCACTGCCTTTAAGCCTAAATAAACATAAACCTCAGCTATTCTTCTCTTGCTGTCTTCCACCCTCCAGAAACCAGGGATGCAGAAGTGGCTAATTGTACATGGCATCTTGCTGGACTTGAATGACATTGAGGAAAAGCAAGTGTGATTCAGCTAAGGGCTATTTGGGTATGTCAGCAGTTACAAAAACCCCACTTGGACAGCACAGGAGTGTGAAATGATGCTTCTTTGGAAAAAGTGTGAGGCCCTTGAGATTATTTATTTAGCTACATGTTCATTAAGTGCAGTGTTGCCCAGAAGTTGTTTTGCTTCCAACCTCTGATCAGAAAGGCATCAGTCTCTACAATTTGTTTCCTGCTAAAGGAATTTGTTAATCCATAGTTAATATTTATACTGAGTTTTAACAGTGTGGATTCTTTTGGGGTTGTGACACAATATTTCGTGTGAGGTAGGTGCATCAGGACAAACCAACTGGCTGCTTGGACAGGAAAACCCAAGGGATCAAACCCAATATCTCTGCTTCTCTCACCCCCACAGACAGGTGCTTCTAATTTTCCACCCATAATACCTTCTACCTAAAACCACTGAGAAAAGACATTCCCATGTGTTTCCTGGTAGACTGTATCTGAAGATTTAAATAAATTACATTAAACCACTTACAGTGTGTAAAGAAAGGCAAGCCCAGTCTACTTTCAAGCATGCTTTCAGCTGAAACAGAGCATACTTTTATTGAGGAAAAGACCCTCAAACTGTAAAAAAGTTGCTAACAAACAGACCTATACATGAATTTGAAGAAGTGAAAACCAGACTGGATGCAGTAAAATCCCACCTCATTTCCTGAGGACAGAAAAAAATACTGTTGTGTTCAGTGGCAGCTCCTTGAGGAAAATGGATATATGTTTTGGAAGGATGTGTGGAAATACACAATGTAAAAGCCTGTGGAAGACAGGTTTTGTGAATAAAAAGACATTAAAATGTCATTTTGATACATATCTTCTAAAGCTCAGTAATTTTGTGGCTCTCAAATAGCCCAAGAAGACTCTCATACTGACATCTCAAATGGCCAACTTGACAAACTCCTTCAAACTTACTGCATGTATGTGGTATCAGACCCCTATCAGACTCAGTGACCTGTTTTGTAATGTACTGCTTTTATTTTGAATACTAGTGTAGCAGCTACATAATTTCAGTTTTCCTTCCTTGCTGAGGAATTCAGAGTGCTTCACACTAACTAATTAAGCTTCTCCTTTGCCTAAAGCAACAAATACCATTAAATAGACTGGGCAAAAGATCTGCTCAAAGTTACGCAGTGGTGTTGTGACTTGAAGTTGCAGCTTTCAATGGCTGGGTAAGGTTTAATCACCAAGCGAGATCTTATTACACGAATCAGTGGTAAGACAGTTGCAGATCTCAGACAGAAACTTTTAAAAAGCCCTTTAATCAAGATTAAAAGAACGATTGCTCTAATTGAGAGAGACCGGGACATTTCTTGTAACATAATCATCAGCAACTGACAGATCAGGATGGACTTTCCTGAAACAGTGCTTGTTCTTGCAGGGTGTTGTTAAGTGAAGACCTTACAAGAAACAGAAATCCTCTAAGGAGGACCTCCACATTGCCTAATTACACATTCTGCAACAGCACATAGTAACACAATCTCTTCTCCTGGTTGGAGATGCACATAAAGTAAATAAATACTCCTGCTTGACAAAACTACTAGTCTCAAGACCAAAACCCCTCATGGGAAAACAACAAAGTGCCTCTAAACTAGTTGAGACCCTAGGGGTGAAATTCTGGCTTGAATAAAATCCGGGATAAAAACCACACCATAACCTGCAGCCTGTTGAAGTAAACAAGAAACATTCTAGGGATTCGGTAGACTTGTTAGATAGATCACAAATACAAGTGCTGAATAAGAAAGACAGCCCATCCTTCATCACCAGGTGTTCTCGCACAGAGCAGCCACACGCACTAACAACTGCTCGGCGTAGCTGTCCAAAGCTCTTCCACAAAATTATATGGAAAAGACAAGGCAGAAGCTAAAGTGGTCTGAGGCAGGAAACAAAAGGGAGCTGCTTTCTGCAGAGAAGAGAAAGGAAAATGTCTTGTTGACTTCAGTCATCCACAGACAAAGCAGCTGAGTACCTGCTGAGAGGTTAACCTTCAGAAAATGGTCTGCTCTGCCCAGACATGCCATTTTATTTTTTGCCTACTGTTTCCATGACCTAGATAAAGATATGTTTGTTGAGAAACATACTGACATGGTCCAAAGCCAGATTATGGGGACGAGTCCTCTTCACCAAGCCTTGTCAGAGGTCTCTGCAACCTCCTGGCAATAACCTCTGCTGGAGTTGTATTTCCTCTAGTCACTCCTCTCCACTGCCAGTGAGCAACTGACTGAAGTCCACTTTCATGTGCTGCCATGCTGTGACAGATGGCAGTGGTACTGCTGGCTGCACTGGGTCAGCAATGAGCAGTGCACAGTTAATGTGATGGAGTTGGGCACAGAGCACACAGGGCTGCAACCTCCTGGCAATAACCTCTGCTGGAGTTGTATTTCCTCTAGTCACTCCTCTCCACTGCCAGTGAGCAACTGACTGAAGTCCACTTTCATGTGCTGCCATGCTGTGACAGATGGCAGTGGTACTGCTGGCTGCACTGGGTCAGCAATGAGCAGTGCACAGTTAATGTGATGGAGTTGGGCACAGAGCACACAGAGCACACAGGTCACATCGAGCACTTGCCATCTCACAGAAACCCCGAGCTCATCAGACACCATTCATCTTGTCCAGGCCAACTGGAGAATGTGCTAACATCCAGGCAGTCAGCAGCCAAACACACACAGGAAAAACTCTGGTGAGAAAAAGCAATTGCTTCACTAGGAAGGCAGACAGATGTGGCATTTTGCACTGTTTGTAAAACCAAACCAAATAATACAGTTGTTTCTACTTTAATTTTGGCAAAGGAACAAGACAAGAACTTTATTTTTCTGCTAAACTTACCTCTAGATGATTACCTGTCATCCCCACCCGCTTCTGCATTTTCTCCCCCTTTGTTTTTCTGTCCTCACCTGTACCAGAAACATTCTCACCAGAGACCTTCTCTTTAGTTATCCATAGGGTACCAAGTACCCTACAGCCTAGATTTTTCTAAAACTAGCATTTACTTAACACACATTATTAATCTTACTATTTGTATGAATTCTCAAGTGAGTCTAAAACTTGCACATTTATAGTATAAAAAAAAAAAAAAAAAAAGGGGGAAAAAAGAAAAAAAAAAAAAAAAAAAAAAAAAAAAGAAAAACAGCATATCCACAATTTTTCATAGCCCAGAGCTGAAAAAAAATGATTGCTTCTGGGGTAACACTCTATCGAGGAGGCTGAGAACTAGGGAAGGGCCAGGGGTTCACAAATAGTTGTGTTACAGCAATTTAATAATCTCCCAAATCACAGTAACTTTTGATATTTATTTTCATATACTATCCCACCTGCTGTATAAAATAGATTCTCTAAAATCACTATTTGACTTGTTAAGTACTTAGACCACTTGCAGACAGCTGTTAATACTCTGAGGATGTTTATTTATAATCAGGACTGTCTTCATTTAACATGCATGTATGAAAAGCAATAGTAAAATATTGTTAGAAGATTCGTGTTATTTCTCTCTGTTTCGCATGAAGACCTTGGTGAATAACAGAACAAATTACCAGTAAATATCCCATATGAGTTTGAAATTAACTCATTCCAGCTGTGCTTATGCAAGTTTCATTCTCGTTTCTGCAAATATGCAATTAATTGCTTTTTACTGTCCATGGAAAGTGAATTTAGAGATGGTTTGTACATGTCAGTATTTGTGCTGGGAATGATTGTGTCCATTCAGGAGCATCTCAAGAAAGAAATGTGAGTTACCTGAGTCAGCAGCACAGCTCAGAGTCTGAATATACCAAAACAGTCTGTAAGGCTAAATGTTGGTAAAAGTAGTCATTAAGTTCTCCTAGCAAGTTCATTTGAGAAAGGGAGAATCTGTTTTCCAATATTCTAAAACTAGAAAAAGTGGCTAAATTAACATAGAATTTATGTGCACTTCTCTTCAGATCTAACTGCTGCCCTCTTTATATGTCTTTTATATGCAGGAGGGTCTAATGACTATGAATAAATAATATGCACTTCGGGGAATGATTATATGGTTTCAGATTCCACTTCCTTGAGTGCAGAAAGAATTGTCAGATTAAACTGTATGGGCTGTTGTTACTTCACTCTGTTTGGGACAACACTTTCATGACATTTTCCCATGCACTGGCATCAAAGGCGCAGAGAGTTTAGGGGAGAAATTTGCTTCTAGATAAGAATTCATGTAAAGTGCAGTGGCATTTCTGAGAGGGGCAAGTCAGATCACATCCATTATCACACTTTCTTGGTCTCAGGGGAGAAAGGCACTATAGTTTGACAAGGGCTGTGCAGGAGCTATGCACCAGGCACACGTGAGCCATTTCAATATCACAGAATCACAGAATCACAGA
>NW_010108021.1:5129-5997 GCF_000699245.1 Pterocles gutturalis | reverse complement strand
CCAGGCCTTAATAATGAATAGTGCTTCCCGGCCTCGGGCTGCTCCCCTTAAACAAAATAATAATTATAAAAAACCTTCCCAAACCAAACATGGCCCCGAGAGCAGCCCTTGAGGAGGCTGTGGGGCTCCACCCCTTACTGGGGTTGGAAAACAAAGCCACCAGTAAATGAGGAGACTGAAAAAACACCAGAGCCCAGCCTGGCCCTTTCCAAAAAGGCCTTTTTAACCATGCGGTTGCTGGACAGCTGGAAGTGCCCCATGGTCAGCCTCGGTGGGGGCAGAGCAGTGCTGGCTCCTGTCCCCCACTGAGGGGGCCTTGGAGGGGACGGGGTCCTGGCTGTGGGGTGGGGAAGGGGCACTGCTCAGCCGTGCCAGGCAGAGGTGCTGGGTCCCTGGGTGATGCTGCAGCAAAGGTGCACCCAAAAACCTGCTGTGAGTGTGCGCCAGCTCCCAGGAGAGCCGGGAGGGTGAGGGGGCGTGTACCCCTGAGGGGGGAAATTCAGTTAGGGTTGCAGGCAGCAGCTGTGGGTACAGGAAGGCATCTCAGGCTGATAAGAGCTCTGGGTCCAGGGGCTCACAGGGCCTGTGGCCGCAGGAGGCACCTCTAGGGCTCTGCGGTGGCTGCAGGCGGCAGAGCCGGCAGAGGCCTGCCCCAGCCGGGCAGCGGTGGGGGCTGCTCACAGGCCATGGCTGTGCCGGGTTCCCCAGGGCAGCCCAGGGTCTTACTCCTGTTGTGTCCCCCCTGCCAGCTCTGGGCCCCCTGCGAGGATGTGCCTGCCCTCCCCTCCCGGGCAGAGGGACACTGCCCTGGGGTGCTCAAGGTTGTGGGGGCTGTTTCCCCCTCAGCTCAGCATTCCTTCCTGTCCCG
>NW_010108021.1:4278-4932 GCF_000699245.1 Pterocles gutturalis | reverse complement strand
TGGCCTCTCCCTCGCAGGCAGGGACTCAGATGGGCAGCAGAGCCAACAGGCAGGGGACGGGCTGTGGAAACCCGGGCATGATGCTCCCAGGGGTACCTGTTGGGTGGCAGGTCGCTCCCTGGAGAGCCTTGGGCACGGGGCACAGGGCACGGGCATCCCCGGGGTCGGCCTGTTCTCCCTGGGGAGCAATTCTGCTGCCCTTGCCGGCCGGGGCTGTGGGCAGGAGGGGCCTGGGAACTGGCACAGCTCTTCTGCCTGTCCCTTTGCTCCCCACAGGAATTACAACCAGTCGTGCGGTGTGGACAGCCCCAGCTCCTGCTGCACACTGGACCACATCCCCCTCGTCAGGTGAGCAGCGCAGGGCAGGCATGCGGGGCTGGTCGGGGGTCTGAGCCGCTCCGAGAGCCCCCCTGGGGCAACCCAGGAGCATGTCCTGGGGAGGGGGGCAAGCACCGCACCCCAGTGTCCCCCGGCTGAGGGTTCCCTGGACCTTGCCTTGTCCGTGCAGCAAGTGTGGCACCCTGCCTCCTGAGAGCTGCTTCTTCAGCCTCATCTGCAGCCTGGGCTCCTTCATGGGTAAGTGCCTGCTGCTGGGGGAGCAGAGCTGGGAGCGGGATGTCCTGTGGCACTCGTCCCCTGGCTGGGGGGCAACGG
>NW_010108021.1:3538-4126 GCF_000699245.1 Pterocles gutturalis | reverse complement strand
GGGCATCACCATGGTCGGCAACTTCCAGGTAAGGTGTTGCCTCGGGGGTCCTTGGAGGCAGGGGGCAGGAGGGTGGCCGTGAATGGAATGGGGCGGTGGCAGCACTCTGCGGTGTAGGGTTTGGGGTGGTGGTTTTGTTTCAGCCCCCCCATCTCTGTGCAGTCCTTCACCTCTGCCAAGCTCTACCATTCCCCAGGTGCTGGGACTCCTCTTTGCACACTCATAGTTTCAGCTCCAGATTAAGCTCCCGGGTTTGGTTTAACCCTTATCTGAGACTCTGCGCGGTCTGTCCCCTCCGTGTATGCACGAGCCTACACAGGCAGGGGTGCGCCTTCCAGGCAGAGGAGACCCTGCTGGTGCTCCCGCTGACCGGCCATCCCACCGTGGATGTTTGCTGTTCGGGGGACAATGCCAGGAAACATGTCTGGGCAGCGCCTGTGTTCACAGGGTCTGGAGTGGGCCAGAGCTTGGTGGCAGATGGGAGTGCTCACCCCCACACCTGGCCTGCGCTGCCGTGCACCCGCCTCCGGCAGCTGCCTGCCCTCTGCCTGCGGAAGCCCCACCCTTCTTCTTGGCAAAGGGCGTGGG
>NW_010108021.1:0-3523 GCF_000699245.1 Pterocles gutturalis | reverse complement strand
CCCTGTGCCCCAGCTGTGGCTCAGTGGCTCTGCTGAAGGCAGGGCTGTGACCCACAGAGGAGGTGTGGGCAGCCCCAGTGATGCCCAGAGGCAGAGAGCAGCCCTGTCCCATGCCCTCGGGCATGGCAGGGTTGTTGGCCCAATGGGGGCTCGGGAGCTACCACCCCATGGATGAAGGAAAGAAGCACTTTGGGATCCTAGCAGCAGACAGTGGGTGCAAATTTGCTCTTCAGCCAGGAGCTGGGCATGGGGTGAGAGGTCTGGACCCGCTTCTGGCAGAGCCTGCGCCCCTGCCTGGACACAACTCACCCCACGGGAGCAGAGCTGTGCCAGGGCAGCGTCCTGGGGTACCAGCACCAATGGTCTCTCCCTTGCAGGTGGATCACGCCAAGGTGCTGCACTACATTGGGGCGGGGGTGGCCTTTCCCACCAGCATGCTGTTCCTGCTCCTGCAGTCTGTCCTCACCTACCGCATGGCCAAAACCCGCGGGCAGTACTGGACTGGACACTTACGTAGCATCCTCACTGCCATGGCCTTCATCACCCTCGTGTTCAGTATCCTTCTGAAGGGGTGGGGAGGAGATCCGGGATGGGCTGGTGAAAGGTGGTCCTTGCAGGGAGCATGCACCCCATATCCTCCATCCTTCGGTCAGGCAGTGCACCATGGTGCCAGGAGAGGGGCTGGGCAGGGGGCTGAGAGCGGGCAGCTCCCTGCAGCAGTGGGCTGGAGAAGCAGCAGTATCAGGGCCATGTGGGGGCCAAGGAGGGGAAGGGATGCTGGTGGGCATCTCCTGGGGAGGTGGGGTGCCCCAAACTTGGCTGCTGCGGCAGCCCAGCCACCACTGCAGGCTCCAGCCCCACACCTTGCAGAGTGGAAGGACCAGTTAATTGTTCTTTTTAATGAGACAAAGGTATGTTGAGCCCACGGCAATGCAAAGTGCACCTGAGTTACCTATATGATTGAAGCAGAGTACAAAAATGCTTTGTGCGGGTGCCGGGCGGGTGTGCGGCAGTGCCTCTGGCAGCCCGGGCTCATCGGCACCCGGCGTCATCGGCACCCGCCAGCCAAACTGCCCTTGCAGGGATATGCAAACACCTTGCTGGGGAGGGAGGGCACAGCAGCAGGTGGAGCGGGACTAGAAGAATGGTCCTGATTGTGTGGGCGGGGAGCCAGGGGCTTGTTTGGGACTGAGGTTAGAGATAAATTGGAAAACAAGGTGGTGGTTATTGGGCAGGAAGAGGAAAAAGCATGCAGTGTCTGTGGGTCCCAAAGGGGCTGGCTGGGGCGAGCAGTGCAGTGGGAGCCTGGGGTCTGCCAGAGTGTCCTGCTCTGTCACCACAGCAGGCAGGCAGGCCAGGAAGCAGGCAGGAAGCTGCAAAGAGCAGGAGTGTTGCAAGGCTGTGCTAGCTGGGAGGGACAGGCAGGGCATGTAAGGACAAGGGAGACAGGACCCATCTGCTGTGACCATACTCCTCTGCAGGCACTGGGGACTGGAAGTGGGAAAGCAGGGAGCTGTGGTGGGGGCAATGTAGGTTTAAGGGCTGGAATGTCTCCTCGTGGGATCTGGGGAGTGAGCAGAGGGCTCTGCCTTGTGTGGGACAGGTCACTGCCTCTCCGGCTCTCCCAGATCTTGGTCTCGCTGGCAGAAGGTGGGGTACTGCTGGAGGCTTCACCTGCAGGGCTGGGGGATGTACCTGCCTTCTCCCCTCACCCGGGGTAGCTCTGGCAGTAGGTTTCCCTAGAGATCCACAGTGAGGATGAAAGAAGCTTCAAGAAGCTCTGGCCACGGTAGGACCTGGAGGAGAGGGAGCAGAACCCCTTGTCAGGATGAGGCAGGCGGCCGGCAAGAGCTGCGGGGCTGGGACACACCAACCCAAACCCCTTTACCGAGGGGTGGAGGGCTGATGAGTTTTATCGACTTTGACTGCATCCCGTTGGAGTATGGGGAGCACCAGCCCAGTTTGAGGAAGAGGCAAGGGGTGTGGGGTGGCTGAGGCAGCGGGCACCTGGCTTGCCTTGAGGTCTGCAGCCTGAGTTCCCCCTGCCTCGGCCTCTTCTGAAAATCCCCGCCTGGCATCAGTCCCGTGATCTGCCAAGGCTGGTTTGGGCATGTATGCCACCACCTCACCTGCGCCGGGGCTCTGCTGGTGCTGGAGGAAGCATGTGCGGTTTCTTGGTTTTAGGGGCAGTGGTGTGTTTCCTGCAGAGGGGGCCTGCTTGCGACCACCCCTGCGTGCAGTGGCAGTGGGATGTGGTCCTCCATGGGGTGCTTGGGGTCCAGTTGTGCTTTCCTTGACAGAGATGCCCTCAGGTGGGGTGTTCTTCATCCAGGAGAGCTTCGTGCTGCAGCACGTGGCTGCCCTGTGTGAGTGGATGTTCATCATTGATGTCCTGGTCTTCTATGGTACCTTCAGCTTTGAGTTTGGGGCCATCTCCACAGACACCTTCTTCCAGCCGGGCCCCAAAAAGTTACAAAGGCGAGAGCGGCGTGTCCAGCACTGCCCACATCCACAGGCATGTGGAGGGCCTGGCTATGGCCTGAACCGACAGGAGGCAGGCTCATGGTGGGGACCCCCAAATAGGGCTCTGCTGGTGACTCCCCCACCTTGAATGTCTCCAAGACCCTGGCTGCCTCAGGGGTGTGTGTGTGTGCATGCGTGGGTGTGCGGTGCCTCCCCTCCTGGTGGGAGCTGTGGCCAGCAGCCCATGTCCCTGCAGGAGCTGTCCCCTCCCTGCCCGCAGCGTTTGGGGTTACTGCTGGGGTGCAGGAGTGCCAGCCCAATGCTGTTCTCAGCAGAGCCAGGATCTACCCCTGAGCCTCTGGAGCTGACCCTGCTGAGTTGGAGGCAATCATACAGAGGCTCCCTTCTGTAAGGGATGGGGGGGAACAGGAGGCTCACCCTTCCGTCACTGCGCACGCTGGGTGTGCTGGGGAGGGGGGAATTGTTGTTCCTCCCTCCTCCATGGCCACAGGGATCAGCTTCAGCAGATCAAGCCGTGTGACTGTCAGGGCAGCCAAAAACCCAGAGTGCCTTTTCCCTTCCTCGGGAGATGATGGCAGTGCTGGTCTCTCTGCACCCCTGGTGAGGTTGGCAGCAGGGGGTCTCTCCCTGCCTGGGTGGGGGTAGTGCCTTGTGCTGCTGCAGGATGACCCCAGCAGCCCCAGTTGGACTGTGCTGACCCTGCCAGCCAGGGCTCTTGCTACTCAGGACCTTCTGTGCCTCTAGCTGATGACTTTCCCACATTTTTTCAGCTCAGAGGAGAATTGCTGAGGCAGGTCTTACCTCCTAGCCCACGGCATTCCCTTGCTCCCTGGCGGTCAGCTAGGTTACAGTCACACCAGGGATGTCCTGCAAGAGCTGCGGATTTCCCCTCTGAAGCGCTGCCAACCTGAGCTGTTCCGCTGGGCAGCCCGTGTGCCCCAGCTCTGGGGTGGGCTCTGCCAGTCCCTCCACCCGGGGATTGCAGACACAGAAAGGGGAAGCAGAGTAAGTCTACACCTCATTCTGCTGGGACTCCCAA
>NW_010108020.1:364-624 GCF_000699245.1 Pterocles gutturalis | reverse complement strand
CCCTGCCACGGCTGGTGAGGTCCCTGCCAGCCCTCAGTGTGTTGTAACACTGCTCATATCTCAGGCAATTGGATTTAATTATTTGAGTAAGATTTCACGAGGCACCATGTCAAAGGCTTAATTAACGCCCAGATCAGTTCTGCTGCCCCCCACCAGCACACCCAGCCAGCAAGTCCATGGGAGGGGGAGACCCAGCCCCCCATCCTGCCGCTGGCACCTGGCATCGCCCTGGAGCTGCGGGAGGCATCGCTCCAGGGGGG
>NW_010108020.1:0-330 GCF_000699245.1 Pterocles gutturalis | reverse complement strand
CTCTGGAATCGGGCTGCCCCAGCAAGAGCCCGCTCGCCCAATGCCTCTGCTCCTCCCGGCATCTCCGGCGCTGGTGTCCTGGGTTGGATGGAAGATGTTCTGGGGTCCATCCTTGCCGGAGAAATTGCACAGAGACAGGAGGCACAAGCAGCATGGAGCAGAGACTGGGAAAGCTGGGATGGGGGAGAGCAGCAGCTGGAGGCAGGAGGCAGCAGGGATGCCACATCCCATCCCATCCCATCCCGTCCCATCCCGCAGGATGCTGCTGCCTGGCCCAGGAGAAGGCGCCGGGTCCATCGAAGCGTGTGTCCCCTCTCGGTGAGGCACAGC
>NW_010108019.1:38947-72745 GCF_000699245.1 Pterocles gutturalis | reverse complement strand
GTGTCCCAGACCGAGAACTGACCGGGGTGTTGGGGAGAAATACCTTGGGAGAGTGATCCGGAGCCAGAAGAGATATCTGAAACCAAAAGGCCTCAGAACACAAAGAGGCCGAACTTCCTGAGAGTCCTCACCTATATACTGGGCATGACGTGTATGTTATGGAATAGATTATTGGTCACTCTGGTTCTCAATCTAGTAACCAAAGAACAAATCCTGGGCTAGTAGCTGGGACTGTGCCCTCCCAGCCCCCCCGCCCTGTCTGTGGAGAGCAGAGAGGCTGAAGGTATCTGTCCTTGAGTATCCTGGCAATAACTATAAACATCGCTTCTTATCAACTTTCCTTCTGAGTACAAATCCAAAACACAGCCTCTTGGTAGCTATCATGAAGAAAGTTAACTCTGTCTCTGCTTAACCCAGGACACCTATAAAGTATATTGCGAGACAAAGCACACAATATCACTTCAGTCAGAATTTTTTAATTGTATTCCTACAAAATCATGTAAACATTAGCATACAGATCCAGAAAAATCAATATAATAATATGGTGCATAAACTGTAAGTTTAGAAGAATGTCAGGAACACTTCAACAGTTCATAAATTAATATATACAGTAATGGGTACTCATCATTAGATAAGAACACCTCAAAACTGAGGAATTCAGGTGAAAGAGCTGTAAAACAACAGAAGTGCTCCGACACCAAACGACTATGAGGCAACATTGCAATCTACATGACTGCCTGCTGTTGTTCCATATTAAGTATTCAATCGAGCTGCTACAAAGTATAAAACAACAGTTTTGGTAGGAAGTTTATTTTTATTTGAAATCATATAGCAAACATCCCTATGTAATTAAAAATCCAAAAACCGGAATACTCCACGGACAGGTTTCTAGAAGAGGGAAACTGAAGCTTACTAGGCTGTGAAAGAGATCATGGGGATCTCCATTCCACACTACTTCAAACAGAGCACCAAAAGCCATCTCCAGCTAAAGAAAGCATTTCAGGTGGTTTACAAACAGAGAGAGGTGGGTGGAGGGAAAAGATAAAAAGAAAGATGCAGAGCACATGTTGGGCTGATGCAAAATTCCTGCTTCCACATGCAGCATTCTGGGCACTTTAGCTCTTTATTGAATTAGAGAGTCATGGAAATTTAATGCTGTTGTTAATTTGTTAACTCTAGGCTATTTTGCTTTAAAAAAAACCCCAAAGCAAACAAAAATACGATTTTCAGCTTGTCTGCAATCAGAGTAATATTCAAAGTGTTCTTAAAACACCACCCTTTACAAGATCAGGGACAATACAGTAGAATGCAGGATACAACACTCTTACTGAGATGACATATTAAATGGAAAATAAGTTATTTCCTTTTTCTTCTGTTCACACAACCATGTTTCATAGGGGAAAACATATGGGAAACATATCATACAGAATTATCTCAAATAAAAGGCATTCTTCCCCACATTAGATCAGTGTAAATACAGACTGCATAAAATGACTGGGATTATCCTGGAAATAGTCGATACTGCAAAAACTCTTAACTGAATACCCTATAATATGATCTTTATAGAATCTTTCCAAAGTTAAATATATTTTTCTGTTTCTAGAGTTGAAGTAGAATTTTATGCCACCTGATTTTGGTACATTTTTCATACCTGACAAATCACTTCGCCTCACAATGAAGAAACATATTGCACTAATAAAGATGTATTTATCTACAATAAAGGGAAGGTCATATCTAGCCACCACTTTTTGCTATATTTTCTTCCAGTTGTTTAGGAACAAATTCTGTTCACCTTTTCTATAAGAAATCCTGAGTACTAAGGTGAAGGAAGGTTTGGCAGATAGCACCAATCTTCCATCACTTGTCTTAATTAACAGGGCACATTTATTGTCATTGGCATTGCATCTAGAAGCACTATCATAGTTGAACCTAAATGCCCAAACAAGAGCTTATTACAAAACACTGTTACTCCTATTGCCAGAATCTGAGCCAGCACTGAAACACCAGGAGCAGGAGAAAGGATTTCTGGTAACTCAGAGGACACAAGGTGCAAACACAGAAAAAAGCCTGAAATTCTAGCCCAAATCTTTTTCTCATAACAGATGGGGGTGGAGGAAACTACAGCTAGTGGGGAATAACAGGAAGAAACGCCTAAGCTGCTGTGTCTGTCACCTTCCAAGGAACACGCTTCCGAGCTGCCTGCTGTAGCATTAATGCAAAGGTGCACCACGCTGAAGTGACCCAAACTCTTTGCTATTGCTTCGACCAGAGCAGCTCAAGCAGCGAGTGCTTTATTGTAAGCCAGAGTGCCAACAGCTTCCAGCGTTTAACTGACATGTTGTGTTTCAGGCTTGGAGCAGTTTTATCTGACATTAGCCAAAAGGATTTGTTGATACTAGAGCCTTAGCTCATGACATTTCCTGCTGCAGTTTTTACCTGAATTGCTAAACTGATAATAGCAACCATGACAGACCAGGAATCTAACAGAAGAAGCTAAACTTATCAATTTGGGCTTAAACTTAAACTGTGTTTAAACTACTAATAGACAAACATTTCATTGGATTGGCCCTGTACATAGACCTGGAAAAGTTTTATCACAGATGTATCTGCAGATTTGTGTAAATTATGAATTACTACAGCAACACTAATTTGGTATTCATAGAGACAGTTATAGCACAGTTTTTACACATCTTTTGCCCTCTCTTCACTGCTAGCATTCCCATGCCTAAAAAAACACAGGTGCAAACTCCTAACAAGATTTCATGTTCTTATCTGTAGCCTGCAGACTTTCCCCCACAGATATGCAAGTGATTTCCATTTCCTCACTCACACTATCCCATGGGGATCTTATACTCACATAGATGCATATTGCGATAAAGGAGAACCAGTATGACAATATAAACACAACTAGCAGACCTTATTTCAAATGATATTGCCAAAATCAGTGAACCTTGAGAAATTTCAAATACACTAACAGGTCTAAAATCTTGTTCAATGTTGTAACAGACAGCACCAACAAAATGGTATTGAAGAGTTTCATAGTTTTCAGATGTAAATGTTTCCCTCTGCTTCTGACTTTGGTCACATTTCTCATTTTCCCACCCACCTATACTTTTTTTTACATCTGGTTTGATAAAGACAATGCAGTTGTGAAGTGCATTATAGTGCCTTCAGAATCTTTCAGTTTTTAACCATTTATTAAAAAAATTGATTAAACCTAGGACACTTTAAGTTAAATAAATGAAAAAGTTGATAAGAACAATGAAGGTACCATGGCAGTCTTAAGGGGTAATAAAATTATGACAATTTTCAGTAAGAATGCTCATTACAATGCCTCTCTCTAAAATCATCACAGGAGTTGCATGGCTGCCTGTACTCCAGCACAAAGGTTACAGGAGAAATCTAGATAAGATCTCTGAAACAAAGACAAAGGAGTACAGAGAAATCTTCTGAAGTCTTTCAGCAATCTCTTGACTGAAATACAGAGGAGAGCCAAAATATCCTGCTTAACAAAGTATAATGCAAACCAGATTTACCGAAGAAATCTTTTCTGTACACACATGAACAAGGTTTTCATGTATGAAACCAAACAAAAAACGCTTGTCTCTCAAAGATTTTTTTTTTTTGTTTGGGTGTTACACGTAACTAGCAATGCAGTCAATATATATATTATGCCAATTGATACATTATACCCAGCGATTCGCACAATATATCGGTGGGAGGAGATGAACAATATTCTGATCAAACAAATTTACTTTAATCCTCAAAGCACAACCCTTTTTCTTCATCATCAGTAGAATCTGCATAGGACTCAATGGTGTTATATATGAAAGAGTACAGCTTGACATCTGGTCCTGAAGTAGAACAGCTTCTGCATTCTTCATTGTAATATCTCAGTAACAGCCTATAAATATCCCCTTAAAAATAAAAAGAAATAATTAAAAAACATGTAAGATCAAGCCATATGAAGAATGTATGACTGCAAACAAAGAACGTACGATTGCAAATGAAGACTAGAAGTGCAGACTCACATTGAGATAGTGGCTAGGAACATTTCTTTAAATGAGCAGTGAAAGAGAAGGTAGACAACTTTATAATTGGAACGTGACTGTTCCGAAGTTTGCTCAGAAACCAGGACAGGTGGGCTCCCTCAAGTTTCTGCTGAGCTTCACAGAATCACAGAATGTTAGAGATTGGAAGGGACCTCGAAAGATCATCTAGTCCAATCCCCCTGCCGGAGCACGACACCTAGATCAGATCACACAGGAACGCATCCAGGCGGGCTTTGAATGTCTCCAGAGAAGGAGACTCCACAGCCTCTCTGGGCAGCCTGTTCCAGTGCTCTGTCACCCTCACTGTAAAGAAGTTTTTCCTCATATTCAAGTGGAACCTCCTATGTTCCAGCTTGAACCCATTGCCCCTTGTCCTATCACTAGATGTCACAGAGAAGAGCCTGGCTCCATCCTCCTGACACTCACCCTTCACGTATTTACAAACATTAATTAGGTCACCCCTCAGCCTTCTCTTTTCCAAACTAAAGAGACCCAGCTCCCTCAGCCTTTCCTCACAAGGGAGATGCTCCATTCCCTTCATCATCTTTGTGGCTCTGCGCTGGACTCTCTCTAGCAGTTCCCTGTCCCTCTTGAACTGAGGGGCCCAGAACTGGACACAATATTCCAGATGCGGTCTCACCAGGGCAGAGTAGAGGGCTTCCTGCACAAGTTATTAAAATATCAGGCTTGCATACGTATTACTTACGAAGATATTGCCAATCACCTAGCTTTATGCTTCTGTCCCAGAAATTAAAGACATTTAGCAATTGATACACTGGATATAATGACGGATACACTGCTTGCATTGCTACTGGATAACGCATCTGACTACATCTTGTAGGATCAAGCCAGAACTACTATAACACAAATTGATATCAAGAACGTGTAAACACATTTTTCCCTTTCTAAAGTCTTTTGAGTTACATTAAAAACTTTTGCAAATCTTCTGTCTACCACATATATCTGTATATTCCAAATTCTGAAGCATAACTCCCAAGTGAATCACAAAAGGATTCTAGAAGTCTTCTAACAGATTAACACTGCACAGTTGACCCTGAATCAGAGAAGTTCCCCACTCTGGAAACAGGTGCAAATAGACCTGGTACAAATAGGTACAAACAGGTACAATTAAACACATCTGTTTGTGTTCATGACTCGATGAAAGTAATTCTTATGGGACAATTTCCACTTATAGAGCTGGTTAAGTCTCCTTGCTGCATGAAAAGATTTCTTTATGCTTACCAATAGTTTGGCCCTTCTCACAGAGAAAAGTGTGCATGCTGTAAATATCCCGCATCAGCTCCACATCTCCAAAGGTAAAATAAACAACATCACGTCCAGCCTCAGCAGCTGCCAATATCTGTATTAAGGCTAGAAAAACCAAAAAAAGATTACATACATGAACACAGGATAAAACAATTTGCTGAAGGGAAAAGCAAAGCAGCAAATAATTATATCACCCGTCTTCAGGCGAATGCTCCAAAGCATTTTGAACAATGGGTAGATAAGTATTACTTCCAGTTTTAAAACAAAGATAAAGAATACTAGGCACTGCAGCTCAGAGTGTTGAAGTATTCTGGTGGAGTCACTAGTGACAACCACCCTTACTTTCCAGATAAACAATGTGCTTAAAAATCAGCGGGGTTTTTTTTGGTCCCTGTTCAGCCCCAAGCAGCATGCAGCTATTAATTATTAATTATCCAATGAAGACGAGTGACAGCATGAGATGACACCGCCTGCTTTAAGCTGCTCGCATCGAATCACAAACAGTAGGGTAAAAAGCATCTGTTAGCACATCCCAATTTCCATTCTCTGCCACCCTTCAGAAGGAATGAAGCCAACTCCTTCACTAGGTAAGCTACACAAAGTAGGAGCTGACCTGATTTTTAGCTCCCCAGACGAGATCTATGGTTCTGCAGCCTCTTACTGTACAATTTAAGGTGTCCATGTCACCTATGCAGTATGGAATACAATGACTTGTTCTGACCTACAAAAAGTGAGTGGAGATGCCAGGAATGCAATTCAGGTTATTTGACTTCCAGCTTAAACTCCCTGGATCAATTTGCATCTCAAGTTCTGCCAATGGCTAGCATTACGAAACAGACAGAATTTGTTCTTACGTACAGAAAAGAAAGAAGAATGCTTCCCATCTTGGAAACAGGTTTTTGAAGATTCATCTTGTGAAATCATCTGGGGTATTGATCAATGGTTCAGCTGAGCCAAGCTAATGACCTGCAGCAATTGGAGAAAGTGGCTCTGGTCCAGCTGCGTTTTCTCCCTTCTTACCCACCTCCTGACTTTTCTGCAGTGCTCAGATGCTCATCAGACATCTCACTGAGCCAATTCCATTCACAAAACTAGCAGAAAAGTTATAGGGCAAAAGAACAAAAGCTAATCGTCTTCTGCTAGATGAGCAGCTAATGGTCTGAGTGAAGGGCTTGCTAAGACCTGGGGCTGATGCAAAGGAGGGCACCAGACCATGCAACCAGAGCAGGGATGGGGAGAAGAAAAACCAGGACCCTCTTAGGTAGCACCAAACTATTACAAGAGTACAGCTTTTTCACCAGCCGGTACTGTGAGGCTGGAGTGTTGCAGACATGTACAATCACAGTCATTTCAGGTAACATTACAACAGTCCAAATAATGGACCCTAGCAACTATTTAGTCTCTTGCAGCTTGTCTTCTTTCAGAGCCTATAGGTACAGTTCTGATGTTCTTTCCTTTTCTACCCAGCAAGTAATTAAAATGTGATTAATATTGTCTCTGTAAAGATCAAAGAAAATAGCGTACACACTGCATTGCCACCTGCTAGTGGAAACTAAGAGAAAGCTGTTCATAGCTCAGCTGAAGAATCTTTCACATTTTAAAACAGAGACTTAATGAAATACTGCATTCTTTAATCAAAAAAACCCCTCTTGTAAACCCATAGCTAAAATTATAAATTACACGATTCACATGTGAAATTAATCTCAATCTGGGAATGATATTTTAATTAAACTTCAGAACTGTCTGTGAATTTGGTGAAGCTTCAGCAGTTCAGCTTTTAAAGGGCCTAATTAACTAGCTTGCATAGGGGAATAGAACCTAATTAATCTTATTACTCATTCCAAACAATGCAGTTTAACTTTACAGAAGATATTAAAAATATCCTACTGCTTATTTTGAATTGCTATAAATCTTATGAAATAAAGGTCAAAATTTCTGTCAAGAATTGGGCTTCACACTCTTCTGAGCATTAATGATACAACATACCATGTGAGATTTTCTATGCTACTGACACAGAAAAGAGCATCACAGGAAGAGCAATAAAGCCTGTGGTATAGGGGACTGAAGGGATCTGGGCTCTCCTGCCCCTTGTGCCCAGATGACGTGATCCCATTTAACTCTTGGAGACTCACACCTGAAGGAATGTCTGTGCTGACACACCACCTTCTACCACCCAGCAACAGTGGGAGAAGCACAATATGAATCCCTCTGGGGACCCAACTATCCACACAGGCCCTATATGTTCAGTCCCTTTTATCCAGAGGAAAGGATGTTATCACCAGGGACTCCCCTACTGTGGTGCTGTTGCAGCAGTGCAGCCAAAGTCCAGAGATTGGTGTGAGGAAAGTGACACCAGAGGAACATCAGAGGCAAGCAGAATGAAACTCCACTGCTGCAGGTGCAGCAATGCTACACTGAGTTAAACCCCCATGCTCCTTGCCTATTGTGCAAATTCTGAACTGCAGTACTCTCATGGTAGCACCTCAATATCATACACACTTACATGAGGCAAGACGCACGCTTTTCTCTCCTTCCACTAATCCTACAAGGGTCTTTTTAAAGCTGATGTCAGTCTTCCTATTAAACTTTACTTTCTCAGATAAATAAGAACACCAGTGCAGCTAAGAAGTACTTTCTCACAATCGTTAGAAGTTAAATCTACGTATTTATGAGATGCCTCATCAGATAATTTCCTTTGCATTTTCAATGAAACAACACTTTTCCAATCTCTAGACAGCTGCACAGAGCCCCTGTAGCTAGTAATTATTAAATCATCCCCTGGTTTGGAAAGCAAGACAAAATCTTTTAACTTCTGCCAATTATATAAACACACTTTTTTCAGTATTGAAAGTCTTAAGTTAATACTAAAATTTTGTGGAAACATCCCTAACTTTGCTAGAATCTGTCTTGTTTATGTACCAGGTCTTTAATTTACAAAGCCTGATTTTGTCTTTTTCCTCCCTTAAGACAACACTAGTTTTCACATCATTTATCACCTTGAGTGAAACCGTATTTTATACACAATCATGTTCCTTTAATTCATGAGTAAAAAATATTGCTAAAAATATCATAATGCATTAACCAGTTATATCCAATTACATCCAGTACTTTGGTGGTTCTGAAGTCTCTGCTACAGATCCAGATACTACTTCTGAAAGGACAAGGGTGTATATTTAAAAACGTTAAATAAAAAAAGCAATATTTTAAACTATGAAAACTAGTTTGTCACTGCAATACACTGTCAAGCCCAGGCAGTCAACAAAAACTATTTATTTGGGTTCAATGAAACTGTGATACTCATAATCTCAGAGTTTTCTAAAGCATATCCTGAAATTAAGAATTCATTACTCTCTATGAAGTGTAAAAGATTGTTCTCCAGAGTAAGAAAATTGCTTAGAATGAAGTGAAACCACTGAGAGAATTTGCAGTTCAGAATAAACCTATACAGCATTTTAAAACAAAAAGGGAGAAACATCTTTAGCACTTATGACTGTGCAGGGAATATCTGTGAAGTAGAAAAGACTTAATTTGGTTATTATACACCAAATGCAACTCTGTCCTGACAAAAACACACATTACAACCTCCGCACTCTTTTTGTAGCTCATAGTTTACAAAAATAAGAACG
The DNA here is from genome assembly GCF_000699245.1 of Pterocles gutturalis. Lineage (NCBI taxonomy): Eukaryota > Metazoa > Chordata > Aves > Pterocliformes > Pteroclidae > Pterocles > Pterocles gutturalis. The sequence continues at coordinate 63,801 of NW_010108019.1, read as the reverse complement.
AAGCCATCTTGTTTCTAGTCAGCATCAGCTCAGAGAAAAACATCACACATTAAACAACTAGCTCCATATGCCATAGCACATCACTTGTCATTTAATTCTCTTTATTACGTATTGATTTTTCAGAGTCAACTAAGAAATTAAGCTGAGTTTACAAAACCAGTAACTTAAATGCAAGTTAAACCACCGTCTTTCATGTAAGGCCTTTGCCAAAAGAACAGGAGAAGACTTGAGAGTACAGACATAGATGAATTTTTCATAACAGCAGCAGTGGTGTAACTTGCTGTTAAGTGTTAATTTTCACAGACTTTGGGAAAAAATAAAGTTTATCTAAAACCAGAGGAAAAGTTACATAAGCGAATGCTCAAACTAAAATATTACGTTAAAATAAAACTAAGAGAATGTTCAAGTCTTTGCATGCTCTTGTTCTGCCCAGAGTCCATATCCAAGTTACAAAGCACCGCATCTCCTGGCTCATTTCTTTCTCTCCATCAAAGACTTTTTTTATGGTCGACCTCACCAAATGGACTCAGCTCTGCCGGTCTTTGTCAGTACACTTCAGTTTCGAGCTCTGACCAATGGGAATAGGAAGTAAAGCATTGCAGTGAGCAATCCCTATTCTAAAAGTCACATCCAGTGTTGAACAAATAATGGCTTAGATCAGATGAGCCATATTTTTTAGCAGAAACCCATACATTAAAAAAAAACACACATAGGATATTACAGTTCAGATCCAAGAGGAGGCCTTATGCAAATCAAAGCATTTATTAAACCTTCCTAGCATAAACACAATCAGCTATGTAAATCCACTTTTGATATTGATTATCTGCACTTGGAAGCCCATTTTATCTAACGGAAATAAAAAAAAACAACTGTCAGGAAATCAATGACCATTGAGAAAAAAATAGATGCTCAATGAATAAAACACATTAAGAAAGAAAACTAATGAAGCTGGTAGCCTGATGATTGCTTGTCTCAGTGTAACCACCTAAAGCTGTTCAGAAAAGCAAATTTTAAATACTCCCCAAGTGTCTGCAAACAAGAAAAATGTAAATTTCTACTTTGAACAAGAATCAGGATACCAATTTAAATGTCAGGATCCCTCAGCTCTTGACTTGATGGAAAACGTCTTAAATGAATGTAGGCATGTGATATCTGCCGCATTATAAATCCTCTAATTAAAAATAAAAGAATAAGAAAAAAGTGTGTGATGTAGCAGGCATGTCAGGAAAGAAAGAAGCATGTCTGAGTGACTGTAAACCTCTCTGGCATACAACAGTATATTAAGGAGCAAAACTAAACATTAAATGTTGACAGCAAGTTCATGAAGCCTTGCAAATTACCAGGTACTTTAAACAGCTTTGCAGAGATACAAATTTTAGGCATGATCTAAAAAGACTGCTCCAGAAAGGTGAACCGATTTAGATGACTGAGAACTGCAATGAACATGTTCTTTTGTGAACTGATATTGCGTGCCCATGCTTTTGAAGGTTTCTGTGCTACAGCCTGGCGTTTCACCATCATGTACTTACCTCAAACTTTAAACTGAAGATAGCATATAAAAGCAGTGTGTATTTTTATTGTTTAAGGCCACATTACTCAGGGCCTAAAGACCAAAGCTAGTGAACCAGCTCTATGGACAGTTTAACTATTATTCAAATTCTTGGCTAAAATATAGTCATACAAACAAAAAAATGTAGGTGAACAAAAAAAAAGGCCAAGAATCAAAATCTAAAGTTATTTGATTCATTTGGACATTAATGCATTGCTACAATTTACCTTTTAATCTGGAGTCCCCTCCAAAGGCACCGCATCCCCAGTTTCCTGTGGCTATTGCAGAGAGATGCTGAGGTGGAACATTGGGTCGAGAGAAGCCACAGTAGGCCTGCAGGCAGACAAGAGTAAGAAGATTAAGTTGAAAGGGAATCTGGTGTGATATTTTTAAACAAGAAGATGATAACAATAACCAGTATTGTCTTCTAGCAATACCAAATTCAAGCTACTTCAATACGCCACTAGTCTAAATTGAAGGTAAATCAGTTTTTAAGGCAAGAAGAATTTTGCCTTATTTGGATCCAAGTTAAAAATCAGATACAGGTGCTGACACTTAGTGATTTCATCATAGCTACAGGAAACTTTTCAGGATATCTAGAGCAGAGAATAACTTTAATAGTAGATTGTATCGTGTTTGTTACTTTTTGTCCCATTTAGCATACATGACAGCTGAACTGCTGCATCCAGTATTACTGAAATTCCTCAAAACTGAAAATAAAAGTGTCATCTTAGAATATAGGTCTAATGCAATAAATGAGGGTAGGAGGAAAAAGTGTGGTATTCACTAAGAAATCTCGAGTAAAGGTAGGTGCTTCCCCACATAGAAAAAAGGATAAATCTCTTTGGGAAGTTTTTTAACAGTATAAAAATTTACTGAATTGGTGCAATTGTCTGGTACGGATTGAAGTACCCCTGATTTCACTCCTGATGCATCTGATCTAAGATGCAAGTTCAGACTTCTGTTAGTTATACTTTAGCAGGGTACCATGATTCAGAGTCTGCATAAGGAGCACTTATACAACATCAGGTGCATGCAACTTCTTGAGCTCTCTCAAGTCAGAGCTATTAGTGTGCTAAACATCCAAAGCATGTTTGTATGAAACCAGTGGGCCAAGCAAGCTAGCACTCTGACTGTACAGACAATAATTCTTCAAACTCCATGCTCCCAGTGAGGGAAATGGATGGGTGTTGCAACAGGATGCCCTTTTCAGCTTTTACTTACTGGGCATGTATTTCTCAGCTTGCCAGGACATGAGAACAAAAACTGTCTTCTCAGACACAATGCGAAAGTCAGAAATACTGGAAGGACTTCAGTAGCAATAAAGAAAAATACCTAAGTAAGCACTCCCCTAAGATTTTTCATACCAAATAAAGGATAAAGATAAAACCAATCACTTTTTGTAAAAAGAGACAATGCCCCAATACTTTAAATATTTTAAATGAGTTTCACCTAGAAATACAGGAACATGAAAGCTTTCTGTGCAGTTTTGAAGCAGTTGCTTTCATATGGGAAGCAGAAGAGATGTTCTTTTTGAACTACATAAATGAATTCAAGTTGTACACAGGTTCAAATATATGGTATCTCATACTATTTAGAAGTTGTGTGATGTTTACAATTGCTTTGTTTTCATATAAAACTGTTATATATAGTTCTCACAGTTAGCATTGTTTGAAACATATTCTGCATACTATAATTGTTAGGGTATTGCCAAATATGAAGTTGTAGATTTTTTTAATCAATGACTATCAAAATAGGCTCAATGACATGTATGAGTGGGATTGCAAGCCCAATTATAAGTCAGTTGTTCCTTAGCATTTGGAAAGTGGAACTCACAACTGGGAAAATCCTTGCTAGTGAGTCTTTATTAGCCAATAATCTCAAGGGGCTAGCAAGGATGAAACAGTGACATCTCTTACACGTATATCTGTAAATCTTAATGCTGAAATCATACAATGTTTTTTTTTCTCATTCTGAACAGCTGACTTTAGACAATATTAATTGTGTTTTCTAAGTATGGGTTACACCAGAAACAAGGGTCAGCCTCAGACAGCTACCTTCTGAGGAAACTAACCAAGAGTGAACATCTGGTTCTTTATGACAAATAGATCTTACAAAGGAAAAATCATATAGGCTTATAAGGAAATACAAGTTGTAAGAAGAATCACTTTAAGTTGTTTTAATAATTTCCTAACGTCTAACAAAATAACAAACAAACAAAAGAACTTCTGGACACTGAGCTGTATCTACTAATACATAATACACTCATATTTCAAAACCTGTGTGCACATACTACGCTTACTGAGCCTTGATTTATGAAATCATAATAGAAACAGAGTTGCAGCTTATTCCATCAACTTGTTTTCACCCACAGAAAAATCTTAAGATTAATATTAATTTTAAATCAAATGGAAAAAACCCACCACAGTACATTAAAAAAAAATTTGATTTGTTAAAATATTACGGAACCTCCAATAAACTTAATGAAATTTTTACTGTAGTAAACAGAGAATTAACTCAGGCTTAAAATTTTCATCAAATACTCATCAGTCCTCATATCAAACATCAGCCAAACCAACACACTGTATAAAAGTTGCATGGATCTACCATAATTTATTTAAAAAATCAAAACCCAATCAATAATATTGAAAATTGTAGGCAGATCATAAATTCACTAGAGTAGGTAATTTGAATTTTGTACTAAGATATCACTGAAGTTTACAAAATGTATTTACGGTCTTTTTCAGGGCTAATTTCATTACCAACCATGAAGAAACAAGCTGACGAATGTTACGTCAGTCAAGATGCTAAAGTTTTATAACGAAATTAAATTAGTCCTTCAATGCTGTATATCATTTCTGAGAGGGGAAAAAGGAGGAAAAAAAATTTTAAAAGAGCTTTCAGGTATACTCCCTTTCCAGCTGAGAATTAGGAGCACACTGCCCTATGTTTGAATCTATTTAAAATGCATCCTGTATTATTCTATGCCATCCTATACTACAGAAAGCAGGAGACTTTAACAATGGTAGTAGAATACCCTGTATTTAACACCCTAGCTAAAGCAAAGGCTTGCTGCATCTATAAACACTAAACAGACTTTATTGTTCCCACTTTTGGAACCCAAATATAAGCGCATTAATAAAGGATAAGTGCATAAGCATTCTTGTACTCAACTGCCCAGTAAAAATAGCATTACCATTGCTATAACAAGCCACAGACCTTTCACTTCCTATGCCTTATACTAACCAAGCAAGGCCCTCATTCTGGCCCATTAGCCTTCTTATTAGCTGATGAGAATTTGCTATGTGAAGTGGAGATTGGTAACAGGCATCTCTTGTTAGGAGACAAAACTTGTGTGGGATAGCAGCAAAGGCCTTGAAAACACAGGCACAAGTTGAAAGCTAAGGCCTCAGAACTATGAGCAGCTCACTGATGGCAATTACTAGACTGCTTTAGCTTCAAGAAGCGAAGCAGCAGCAAAGCAAGAAGAAAAACAAATAACACTAAAATCTCAGCCATGCAACGTGATAAAGCACCTGCCATGCCTTGGGAAAGTATCCCCATGTTCCAAAACTATGCAGCACATAGTCCAGGGACCAAAGACGGGCAACCATCTAGAAACTCAAATATCTTATTTAAGGGCAAGATCCCAAATTAGGGAGGGCAGGGGAGAGAAAAAAGATGCTCACTGCAGCTACAGGTGACTGCTTTGAATACACAGTGATAATGATTAATAACGTGTAAGAAATAGTAGGAAGTGGGTTGTTTCTGAATGTCAATCAAAAAGTTTTGTTTAAAGGATTAAAACTGGCCTGATTTATCAGTCTTCTGAACTCCCCCATCACTGTAAGCTCTAACTGGCATATATATACAAATATTCAGTTGAAACAGCCCTTAACAGCTATTGTGCAAATAAAGATGGGAGATTTATGAACAGCTGCATCTGATCTCAAGATTACATCAATATATGAAAAAATAAACTCCCAAGTAATATGGCAATACCCCAAGAGCAAGCAAGAAAGGTGGAAAAAAAGCAAATGGCACTGCATTTATGAACTGTCACCATGCTAAAACATAAGGCTCCCCCCCTTCTCCACCTTGACTGGAGGGCTGAGTAGGATTCAGCAGAGCCAATCACGGAAAGAGTATTTTAAAACATAATTTAGAAGGAAAGAGAAGAGTTAACAAAATGTATATCCAAATTTCACTTATATTTTTGAAAATTAAATAAAATACACCTTTGAATAGCATATCAAAGGATAAGAGTCATGCTATTATTTGACAAGCTTCTCCTTTAACATTGGACAGCAAAACCCTGAAGTACACCTTTTATAAAGAGGCACAACTAAGCAAGAACTTCCTTAGCTGAAGATAATAATACAAAAATATTTGAAAAGGTACTATAAAACAGCCTTAGACTGAAGGTTGTTGTAAGAAGTTACTGGCCTTGTTGAGCTCTCTTCTAATTTTCTCTGGACCAAATTGATCAAGGAAACGCCTGAAGTGAAACGCATCTATAGCAACAATTTCAGTGTAGCGTCGCTGCCATTCATCCCTAAAATTGGAGGGAGAAGAAAAATAGGTAACATTAGTTATTTAATGTTGGCCATATAATAATGATCCAAAATGAGCAATTCCCTGCAGAGCTTCTCTGTTAAAAGAAGCTGGAAGGTGAGCTCAAACAGACAATGAAGCACTTTTTTTTTTGTGGGTGACGAATGAAAGCAGCATTAGAAATGAGATAGGTGTCCCTATAAATTTAGAAATGCTCTTGCTACTTTGTGCAAAAATGTGAAACAAATCTGATTACACAGCACTATTTATTACGTAAGAACACCACAAGGTCAAAGAAAAGCACTTCGGCTGTCTTCCTCCAACATTTAAATGGGAGTACATCGTGTATGTTTCTATACCAAATGAATAATTTTGTGTATACACTATAACACTGTTGGAAAAATAAATTCAAGAGCTCAGAACTGTCTGCTCAGATTCATGATATGAAATCTTATTTTGCCAAACATCAGCTGCACTGTGGCACCTGAGGTATCATTGTCCAACTTCTTGTGATATTACAACGCACAGTTCAGTCAGTATCTTAACAAAAAATTAGATTAAATACATATAAGTATAAAAGATGTTGGTTTAAGAACTGACACATTAGCAGGTACCATTTATTAGCATTGCTAGCTCATTATTAATATGAGATAACTTCCTTAGCTTGTTGGCTCTGCTGAAGAAAGCAGGATCAAACAGTCAAATTTGCTATGAAGGCAAATGCTAGGAAATACTAAAAGCACCAAGTTTTCAAATTTATAAATTTATTTATTCTTTCACTTGAAATATTTATGTGGAACTTTACCTTGGGGTCTTATCTTCGTGGCTTCTTGCCCACCTGTAAGTTTCTGCATAGCCTGTATACTCACTGTACTGCTCAGTACCTGAAACAAACAATTTTCCATATTACATACAAAATATGTACATATTTTTTCACTTGGCAAATCTTTCATAGGAATCAATGCTTCTCTGAATGAACACGCGGCTCTGAGAAGAAGTGGAAAACAGAGACTCATATCTGCACCAAGTAAACAAGACCTTGTAACCAGCAGAAGCTTCTTTTCCACAGATGATGTGTAGCATCCACCACAGAACACTACAAGTGCAGATCTATGTATGCTGTCCAGAATATAACAAGATAGTTTTCAACTTTGCCACTCTTGAGTTCAACAGCTTCTAAATAAAATGCCTGTCATTTTTAAAGTTTTATTGGCTATTATCTGCTTAACAAAGACTGTGAGCCTTTGAACCACCAGTATTTTGCCTTTTTTTTTTTTTTTCTGAGGCTATTACTTGTAAACTTGATGATAAAAGAGTCACTCCACTACTGAAAACGTGGCAACCCTAATTCATCACAATTTAGCAAACATCTGGGCTGACAGTTTAAGAAACAAGAGAAGAAAAATATAAAGAGATTCAGAAGTGTATGTGGTGAGCTACATATTTATACATTTTATTTCTCTAACAAAACTAAAATCCATAAAGCCACAGAAATCTCGATGGTCAGAAACCAAGCACATTTCCAATGCACATTTCCAATGCACCAGTGTTACCCAGTTTGTTGCTCTACAGTCTACGAGGGCAACCTTACATAAGGATAGGTAGGATGGTTAAGCTTCCTAAGTCTCAATGCCCTTTTCCCTTGTTATAATTTTGTTTTGCATTTGTTTAGCACAATTCCTGCACCATGGCTTCTGCCCCAAATTCCCAGATATCACAGCACTTAATGGCACTGAATGGACTGAAAGGCTACTGCTCTCAACTGCAGTGGTCATTACCAAGAAGCTACTTCTGTAAAATCTTGAGAACCCACAAAACCATGGTCTGGAACATACTTGGCTGCTCTGTTAACAAGTCCAGTACTGTATCTTGTCAAACATTAAGGGCTGTAAGAAAGGAGCTCATTAAGACCTCCAGTAATTTCAGTTATTGTACTCTGCTATGCCAACTCCTCTTCAAAGGGCTAGCCTAAAACCAAGGAGGAGAGCATTTTAACTGAGAGTAAACATCACAACCTTTCTAAAAGACTACCGTTCACCTCATTTTACCAAACTTCAGGACCTTCTTTAAAACCTGGGAATACACAAATGCTTCAAAGAAGTAACATCACAGCAAAATCACAAATTTTGCCCCTGGTCTGAGCTCACAACAGCTGAATTTCACGAGTAGGGGACTGAAAAGAATACTTTGTTTCAAAAATTTCAGCTCACAGAAGGATAGTTTGGCACAAGTTATGAACAATAAGAGTAAGAAGAAAACTGTTAAGCAACCCCTTAATTACAGTGACACCAGCTAGGCCTATAAAAACAACAGAAAAATTGGTTTTAGAAAGGCATGTAAGCTGACAGTACAAAACATCTGATTCCTAAGAGAAGAGCAATGCCTAACTATTGCACAGATTGGTGATACTCTCAGAATACAAATGTTTAAATTTAATCTCAGTTTTTCAATCGTTAAATAAAAATAAAGTTGAGCAATAGGAAACAAACCTATTCACTTTTCATCTCATCTGACAAGGGAATTTGAACACTTGCTATCAGTAGTCTCAAGCACAGCAAACATAAGCTGTTAAAAACTACTCAAAACTATACATATACTTCAAGACATTTTCCCCATTTACCAGAATTCATTTTAACTGAAAAGACTCATCAGCACTTCTTTAACTCGTCTGCCCTATCATCCACTCATTATTTACTTAGATTTGTCTAGATGATTAAGCATACTGAGGGTACAAAAATTCCACCCAGGGCTATTTTGAAAAGTTGCCATGCAAAATGAGTGGGATGGTAAAAGATTTCCCATCAAGAATTCACTTCACATTACAAAATCAAAATCCAAAAAAAATGGAGATGGCAGAATATGCCTACATATTCACACACATCCATGCCCTCATACATGGACAACTGTAAGCAGCATAAATATTCAGAAGTCAACCCTCTAATTAAACTGTAGCCTATCAACCTTCAGTGAGACTTTTCCTGAAATAGGTAAAATTCAGTTTCACTGATATGCTTGGAAAAATTGTCTGAGCAAACAGTAAGAAAAGATAGACAAGGGAAGTATGAGACTTTTTTGAGAGCTCTCCTTAGGAGACAACCTAGCAAAAGTTCCAACTTTGAAAAGGAAGCATTTCCTTTGTTGTGTAGCACGTAGAAAGAAAAAAACTGGGTTATCAAGATATTGTAACATGATAGATTAAATGACAGTCAAAGTACTAAACTAACTTTTTCGAGGTTCATCAATTTTTATGGAAGTGTAGTGTCTGATGACAAAAGCACCATGAAAGAAACAAACAAGCAAATACACATATATATGTGTATATATGTGTGTGTGTATGTATATATATATATATACACATATCTATATCAGTCAATAACAGAGAAACTCAAAGAAATCACATGAACTCTAAACTCATGTGCCAGAAATCCAAAGTTAATGAAAATCAATGGGTTTTCATAAGTAAAGCTCTGGAAATCTGTCAGACAAAAATGATTATTCAACTGGCAGCACTTTTGCTTGTGAACTACCGGCATAGAAACTGCTGTTACTGGGAGAACACAAGCAGTACAGGATAAATTGGATATGCTAATGTTTCAGGTGAATCTTTTTTCTTTCCATAAAAATAAAGGGGTATAAAAAGCCAAGCCACAAATACAGCATAATAGCACAGTTCCATTAGATCTTTAAAAAACAAGCTACAAAAACTAAAAAAGCCTACCAAAAGTCAAAGGAAATAAAGTATATACAAGTATAATTCAAAAATACATTCTTTGTGAAACCTGTAATAGTTACAGCATCAAACTGTGAAACTGCCAAGTGTCAGTGCTTATGGGACCTTATCTGCCTAGAAAAAGTTGCCATTACTACTAAAAATAAATATACCTCCATAGTCTAGCTTTTCATTTGCATATAATTTGTACAGCATCATAAAGATCCTAGGGATCGTGAAAAAAACCAAAATACTGTCCCTCTAGTACTTCTTATGAGCTAGAAACTACATCTCTGAAGAGGCAGTACCACTAGCACTGAATAAAAAGGAGTACATGTGAAAAGCGCAAGAGTATAGTTTTGTAGTCACCAACAGAAATGCAGATTTACTGTCAGAAGTGAGAGGAAGGTCCTTCTCTCCCTTTCAGTCAGTTCTTCTGATCCTTATCTTATGCCACCGTTAGTCTTCTGGCTCTCCAGACAGTGGCACGATCAGCCTACTAACTCCATCTGAAAAACAATTTTTCCCCTCTGACTAAATTTTCAGCTGAACCAATTATCTGATCTCATTTACTGCATGGGTAATGCACTTAGAAGTCTCTGAAAATGCATCGCTAAGATGTGCTCAGGACTGGCCATTGTTCAATCCATAGACTTAAAGCAAATACGTAACACAGCTTCAGCTGCTCTAACGCTGCTCAAGTATAGATGAGCGTAAAGAGGGGGAAAAAAACCCAAACAAACTAACAAAAAACCTGAATGCAAACCACTGACACTTACAAGTTTTACCAGAAACGCAACTGCAGGAATCTTTGGTATTGCTGCTGACATTTCTGTAGATGTCTGTGCTAAAGAACTTGACTGTTTGCATGACCAGTTCCATATTCATTACACCAGTGATCTTAACCAGATACTGTGCAATCACAACAAATTTAATTTCTCTCCAATTTCTCAGACCCTTCTGCGTATTTAAGCTAGACAGTTATATCCATTAGGCCGCTGAGCCAAGATGCATCACAAAGAATGCAATTTATCAAGAGGATTGTGACATGGAGTGGAGACTTGGCTAAGAACCGATGTGGAAGAACTCCAGGGACGAAATGAAAGTGATGGCCACTTCCATTAAAGAAGAACACCATATCACAAATACTAATTGCAAAACATTACAAAGTACTCAAGAAAATGAAAAGAATATTGCTCCAGTGAAAAAACATCCTCACCTTTATTTGTCAATGCCAAACCACTATTTTTTGCAGGGGAATGGAAGAAGGTCTCTCAAACCATTCATTTACTGTTTTCCCCCAATCGTTTATTACACAGACTGATGGCTTGTGCTCTATTTTCAGCCTCCCTAGAAGAGCCTCACCCAGAGGACCGTACTTTAATATGTTAATCTTGTTATAGTATCATATCCAAAAACACAACAGAAATCAGCAATGGCCAAGAATTCTCTGACTCTTTTTTTCAAAAGGTAGTCACAGAAACTAATTTATCAAGAAGTTTTCACAGAAAATATATTAATCTTGGCAGAGTGAAAAAAAAAATAGAACACTGTCTTAAAAAGGTTACCAAGTAGAGGACTAAAAACAAACAATGCTCTGCCCAGTAAAATCAATAGCTCAGGACAGAGTAAGATTTGCAAGATCTAAGCTCAAATTTCTACTGCGTATGCATGTGAGAGAAAGAAGTGCTTCAGGAGGACTTCTCCAAGAAGTAACTAAACCCCACATTTTTACTATAGCAGACTGAAAAACATAAAATATACATAATCTATTCCAATATTTGCCCAGAGGATCTCTCTGATCAAATATTTTTTTCTTTTTAGCTGTTCTTTTATATACTATAGCACCATTTTATTTTTCAGTCATGAAACATACTCAGTGTTCCTGTGTATAGAACCGAGACATACACAGCATGACTTGGGCCTCTCCAGTTCTTAATAGTGACATTTGGTGTACTGATGCTGTTTTGATCCAATGGGTAATAAAACATTCCAAGTTCTATGACAGATATGGAAACAAAAGAAAAAACACTTTTTAGCAACACACTGGACAGACAGCACATTCCTGTACACAGCCCATCAACAACATACTAGAGAAGCATTTCATTTTTGATGTTGTAATTACAAACCCATAACTAACTTAAAAGGAATACAAATGTGTTCATAACTTACAAGATCAAAACACTTAAGAGACATTTCCTGGCTTTCTATGCTTTTTAATGGATGCTGATTTTCTCCTCTTCCACTTTCTCCTCTTTTCGGTAACCAGAAGGCAGTTCCTCTTCTCAGAGTTTTCAATCCCATTGATCACATTACATGTTTCAAATTCCAGACAGGAACACAAAAGAACCCAACCCTGCTTTAACATAACAGAAGCATTACCTACTACTAGGTGGGACCAGATAATAGCTGGTAATGGTGGCTTTTACCTATATCACTCAACAGTATTCTTTAGGTAGGTCTAAAGTCACAGAGTCCTCAAACACATTTATATAGGATAAAAAAAAAAAGTTCTGTCTGCTTGCTGTCTCTTTTTTTTAATTTCCTTCACAAAACATCTATTGGAAGAGCAACCCGATAGTCTTAAGCGGTGGGGTGAAAAAAGAAGCTCTTTGTCAAGTGAATATTGACTTGCTTGGGTTTTGTTTTTTTTTTTTTTTAACCCTACAGCATTTAAACATACTAAATTTCAACTCAAGATACATTTTCTATATATGAAACGAGAATAAGATGTGAAATGTTTTCTGCAAAGACTAACCTGTGATGATAAGACATTCATTGTGATCCAAAACTTCAGTGATGAGCCTCGATACAATCAGTTCTGGGTTGATTAAAAAACGAATTTCTTCTTGTACTAGTCCTGCCCCGGTCACACCACCTCCAACAAAACGGTTTGCAAAATCAACCTAACAAAAATATATTCAAGAGAATTATGAGCCTACCAGTACCTGAAGGGGGGCTACAGGAGAGATGGGGAAACACTCTTTATTAGGGAGTGTAGTGAGAGGACAAGGGGTAACAGGTAAAAGCTGAAAGAAAGAGGGTAGATTTAGACTAGACATTAGGAAGAAATTTTTCACTGTGAGGGTGGTGAGGCACTGGAACAGGTTGCCCAGGGAAGCTGTGGATGCCCCATCCCTGGAGGTGTTCAAGGCCAGGCTGGATGAGGCTTTGAGCAACTTGGTCTAGTGGGAGGTGTCCCTGTCCACGGCAGGGGCGTTGGAACTGCGTAATCTTTAAGGTCCTTTCCAACTCTAGCCATTCTATGATTCTACAATAATCAAACAGCATAAAATCCTTTCATTTACTAAGGTAAAGTCCTGTGCAAGTTTCAAGAACTCTGTTGAAATCTGCTGCTATCACTTAAAAATACAAGCAGCAGGAGAGACTGATTAACAGCATGCCTTTGTCTTTTTTATTTTCTACTCAGAAAACTTAAAGCAAGAGAAGTGAGATACTACACAGCAAAACAAAGTTTTGCATCTCAAATGCTCTGAATCCAAGTTATGTGGGCACATATTAAAGAATAAAACATTTCAGTAAATGTGAAAGATGAAACCAGCAAATTACAGTATTCTTTTTGCATTTCATGGACACTGAAGAATTTTATTAAGTTATCCTTTAATAGGCATTCTGCCCCAGCTGCCCACACTGAAGCATTTTCAGATTAGCATTGCCCTTGTACCAGTCGTTCTGTACCTAAAAGAATCTCTTACGAATTCTCCTTGAAATGCACTGGAACAAGGCAAGTCATTTTAATCATTAAGGTTTCTGCTTGAAACAGAGAAGCTCTGGACTCTATTTTTTGCTGCAGTAATACATACTTTGCAAATTAAATTTTTATATAGACAAGAGTTTTTAGAAGGATTTGGTTTACTCAATAAAGTGATTATTTATGCAAATCAACTGCCCACATAAATTTATAATTTTAAAAAGTCACTTCATCTTCCAAATGCTATTAGCTTCTTAATGATTTTTATTCAGATAGCTGATGAGAGCACATTTACAGGAGGGCAACGAAAGTTGCTGGAATGACATGAACATCTGCAGAGATTACAAACTGATTCAGGAGTCAGAGTCAAGTCTAAAGGACACTGAGAGCCAGCCACTACAACAGCAAGTGTTCCTGAAGTTTATCTTGGGAATACCAACACGATTCAGTTGTTTAAGATTTGTTGAACTTGACTATGATACAAAAAAGCAACATGAAAACTACACAGATGTTCAGTGCATCAGGGTTCCAAATGCACTTTAACTGTGCTGAGTAGTCCCACGTTGGGCCCCCATCCTCACCTCCGGCACCAGACCCCCCCGTCCTGGACCTCACCTGAGACACGTTGTGTATGGGCCCATGCCCAACACTGTCTTCTGCTGATACCCACTTCCTGACCAGATCTCTAGGACTGATCTTAGTAATCTAGCTCATGGCCTTGCCCGTGCCCGATAGCCACCAGCCTGTCAGCAGAAACTGTTATTGTCACCGTCCCTGCTCTGCTTGTCCCAGCCAGCAACCCTGCCCACCGAGGCTGGGGTCACTGGGGTCTCTTGCACTGTCTTGCCTTGGTCATCCTGCTCTCTCCTGGAATGAGCAGAGATATTTTGTTTGATGAGACTTGAAATAGCCAGGATAAAAAATATCACTTCCTAGGCAATACTCACTTTTACAGAGCGCAACAGAATAAGTACATGAAAAGGCATAATTCAACCTTCTCTCACCTCTGAGGTTACAGTGTAGTTGAATAGAGACAGCAGAAAAATGGTTATTATTGAGCAGTTGCCGAGTTCTTAATCATTTCAATACACATTTGATTGCTCAAGTTTCATAAAGTCATGAGACATATTAAAGTTTGATCAAAAAGAATCACAGAAAAGTCCTCCTATTCTCTCTCCTTCTCCTCCTTTACAGCACTTGTTCCTGGCTAAAGAAGTTGTAGGTTTTGAGGTTTTTTTTGGTAAATGAACTCTAAAAGACAGACTTTTCTTTTTTTTTAAAAGAAAAACAAAAAACCCAACTAATTTGAAAACTTAAATGTATCCCTTGATATAGATATGGACAGGATATCCTCCTTATGAACTTATTTTGCTGACTGGCTCCCAGACCGAAACAGCGGTGCTGGCAGCAGCAAGAAAGTCTCCTGAACCACTGACCTGGTCATTGTCTGGGGCACAAGAATAATTTAAAAAAAATAAACTGAAACCCTTGACAACTCATCAAGATTACAGCCTGAAACATTTATCTTGTCACTCTTCGATCCTGGTTTGAACCAAAAGACCCGAAGCTGTCCAGGGCTTGTGATTTTCTGTCAGCTCTTTCTGTACCAGGTACATGTGCGAACCTAGATGAGCTGCTGAATACTGACAGTACTAAGACTGCCCATGGAATTAATTTGGATGTTTCTTTTACACCGCGTAACACATCTTGTCATTTAAGTCAATTGAGAATAAACAAATAACTTCATTAAGCTGGCAGAGCATAAACGTATGACAAAAACACGACACAAAGCCAAATTTACTGTTATATATGCTTACCTGGAGCATACCTTGTCCATTACTTTCAATGGTGCCTTCATAGGTGACATGCAATCTAGACAGTTTTTTCTGGGATCTATCATCGAGGAAAAATAATGTACAGAAAAGATGACTGCGGAATCTCCACACAAAGACATGTATTTTAAAAGAAAACCCATCCAAACTCAAACTTCTCAGACACTTTAACATAAGATGGTTTAAAAAGAACCCTGAGGGATTAAAGAAAATGCATTTGCCTTTCAGAAACAACTTGTAAAGGTTTAACATATTCAATTGTTCAGTTTCTCCACCTCTTTCCGTGTAAAACACCAAACTTGAAATTGAAGTTCCACATTTTTCACACAAGTTTGCCCCATATTAACTTGTTAACCTGCAAGAAAGCTGCAACACTTACGTTTGTATGCCGGTTATCACCCTTACTTCACTACATTTCCCGCCATTTCTGAAATCAAGTAATCTCTTTTTCCCCACTCAAGCAACAGCACCAAAGATGTGCCACTGTTTTAAAAATTCATTAAGACTTGTTGGCTTTGCAGGCAAACACTCATACTGGAAAGCTCAGGGCACTCAAACTACTTGTGGCAGTTCACCTACCTCCCTCTGTACTTCTCTCCACAACAATCTACATCAAACATTGCTTTCTGTAGTACTTCCAGGCCTGAACCAATTCCATATGAATGGGATTAGTTATAATTGATTTAAGAAATGTCTTACATTAGCGGGATGTTTGACTTACCTTTCCCAGTCTGGAAATTCCTGGAGACACTGCCTTGTAAATGTCACCAATCCTGTAGGTTCTAGAGGCAAACCAGCCACAGAGGAAAATTTATTAACTGCTGGAGCTTTAGTCTTTAGATTATTTTAAGTGGTAAGCTTTTAAAATTACAAACAAACATCATTCTTGGCACAAATACAAGAGCTTAACTTTCCTCAAGAGCAGCTTTGAATCTTCCCCTCACAACCCATGCTCAAATTGAAAGCAAGTAACACGAGCACCAAAATATTAGCTTCTCTCCTCCCTTTGGAGTTTGAGTATTTTTCTTTCTCCAGATCAAGGAAAAACTATTTCTTAAATGACCTTCACTTAAACTGTAAACACTACTAGAAACACTTCATAGTTGAAGTTAAAGTAAAATATGCTGCCACTTCAAAAAAGAGAAACAGTGGACCTTTAGAGGTGGCTACTGTTCAGTGCCAACAAGCAATGCACAGAGTACTCCAACTACCCATGGATGAAACAGTAGTTTGTATTTCCAAGAAAGTCCTACTATATGTCAATAAAAGATGCAGTGTTAGTGGATTCCAAATCAAGCTGTTTTCAGCCCTGCCAGGATGCTAGTGAAATCCACTGTATTGCAACTGAGAAAAGACTCCTGCCCTCAAGAGAAAAAGAAGAGCCACTGCTCATTGCAGGAAGGATGTATTAGCATATTCTCCCCTTATTTTAGTTTTACACCAGAAAGAAAATATCAACCTTTTATTAGGTGATGACATCCTAATAAAAATTTCATTTGAGACTCATTTCTTTGCTCTAAGTCTATTGCACTGGCTTGTGAAAAACTTTCAAAACAGTACATAAAGTACAGACACATCCTTCCAAAAGCCTTAAATGATAATATGCTTTTATTCAAAATTATAGGGGTTTAGGAAAGGGTTTCTTGCTCTTAAAAAAAAGTGCATAGCTTTCAGTAATCAAGTGCTCTTCCACAAGAGAACTCTGATATTTGTGGTGATATTTTACAAACCAAGCATTCACCTTTTGAGCACCAAGACATCAGCTGGTATAGTCTCCACTGTGCTCTTTTACAAGGAATTCAATTATCATTTACAATAAAAAGAGTTGCAAAATTATTTCAGTAACTTATAGAGCAAATTTACTTCAGTCTTACTAACTCCTTGGACAAAAAAAGAATAAGCAATGGGGTCTTTTAAAGGGTATGATAGGAATTTTTAATTCAAGAAAAGAGCACTCAAGAATCTCATTAAATATTATTTGAAGTATTATAACATTAAGAAATCTAATACAATAGTTTCATAAAGTGTGTTCCCAAGAGATTTCATACGCACAGGGTGTCAAGAACAGATGCATAAATTTAGGATTTGGTTTGCATGAAAACATCGTTGCTCAAGTTTAAAAAAAAAAAGCTAGTACACTATCTTTTCTCATCCCACATATAGATCATAATTTACTTTTTACCTCAGAGATTTAGTTCTACTGACACCGCTGAAAGTTTGATAGCTGAAATAGGATGTAGCTGCATTTAATCTGCGGTGAATTAAAATGATTAACTGAAGATGGACTGAACCAAGTAAAAGGATTTTTATATTTAATAGCTCAAAGTGCTCTTTCTTTAAAAAAAAACCCTTCGAAGAGAATATGATGCTAATAGTGAAATACTGACATGTAAAGAAAAAAGTTATTTCAATAAAAAAACTTTAATAAGGATATTGCTACAGATGTGAAGTATGCTACTGTGATTAAATCTCTCTCCCAAAATATAATAAGCAAGCTCTGATACAGTTCTCACAAAAATCAATCTGTTTTTGAAAGGTTATGCAGGTGTTCAAAGTCACAGCAACAACAGAAGATCTGACTATGCACACTACGGAAAACATTGCACTAACTTCTAAAAGAGCTGGGGATATCTCATGTCTTTCTGCTACTTGTTTTATCTGAACTGGACAAACTTCACAACAGCTTTGCTTTGGGAGAACAGAAAGGAAAAACCTGAAATATCAACACAAGTAGGTGAAAATCCCTCAGAACTACAAACACAGTCAAAGGATTAAATGTGGATACAGCAGGAAATCTGAAGCTTGATTCAGAATCTTTAAGCCTGTGATATTAATTACTACATATGGTGCTAAGTTCCCTCTACATTCTCACTCTGATGCAGTGCAGCAAGTAGCTGCATACATTACAAACATTACACTTAAGTGTATTTATATATACACATATGCACAGCTATATACACACACAATTTAGAGACAGAGCTATATATACAAGAGGGGTGAAAATATATCTCTCTGTATTTAACACATTCCCCCATCTATATAATATCAGAAAAAAAAAACCAAACAGAATAAATTCCATGCAAAAAATTTAATTGCATGCATCATCTGTATGACAAGAAGTGACATAAATATGAGTATCAGTGTACTTAGCAAGCTGGCTTTTGTTACACACTTCCATCACAGTGCTACATAGCCATTTCTAAATTTAATGGGATTAGATTTTTTCATGCATCTGCTTTGTAGCTCAAAAAAAAAAATCAGTAAAATATATACTTTTTTCTGTGACTTTTCTAAAATAGCAGAAAAGGGTCTTAAGTTTCTCAGGCTTCCTTGGTGACCGTCCTTCAAACAACCTGAAAAAAAATAAATAAAAGCAATTCATTAGATTTAAGGGATACAGTGCATAGTAATTAGGCTACTTATTAAGTGTGATTTGGTTTTTTAACTATTATGCCTATATTTCAATTAGTCTTGCATTTAAACACTCTACTATGGAAAGAACTCTCTAGATAGCCCCTCTGTAACATGGGTCTTTAGGAGTAAGAAGTTTGTTCACTTGCTAAGTTTCTGATGAAGATGCTAAGTGAATGTCTATCTCACTTATACTGATTTTGTAATATCAAAAAATACAATCTCAACATAAACATCCAGAGAAGACACTAGTTTTCTTTGCCACAGAATGGCTTAGATTAAAATAAGTGACCAAGGGGTGAAAATAGTGTGTTGAGGACTCCAAGATCCAAATGTCTTGCCCTACTTTCACCTCAGTGAGTTGTAGAGAATTAATGCACTGTATTGCTTTCAATAGTTAAACTGCACCAGCAGCGTTTCTAAAGGAAAGAACCTACCCCCAACAGAAACGGCTTCATCCACTGGGCTACAACTGGCATTATAACATTCATTTGTAAAAACCTAAGCATTAAAAAGGAGCATCCTATTTTTAGCCATTAAGTCAACGTATTCTTTTAAGGTTAGCTGAAATACTTTTACTGCATCATCTATCTTCCAGCAACTTGAACACGCATTACTTAATTTCACTTCCAACACAGTGACAAGGCATTGTTATTGGCAACATATAATGGAATTTATCTGGAAGGAAGAATAGCAGAGACTTCAGAAACAATATCCTTTGAGTAGGAAGTTCACTAAAAGATGTCTGATACAGAGAAAGCCCTGAGGATGCAAGATTCCCCCCCCAGTAAACAATCTAAGTAAAGCAATGACACAACATTATTCATTTGTTTCCACGTACATGGAATGACAACCTGCCTTTAAAACCAGAATGCTGTCAAGTGAATTTAGCTTTTAGTAGTGGAGTGAACTGGATTTTTTCAGTATTTAAGAATTCTTGCGAGGCATACATACTGAAGAAATCAATTTCATCTAAAACCTATATGAAGTCACAGAAGCTAAATTTTAAAAAGGTTAAAAAAGTTCTTATGAAAACTTTTTTATTCTTTGAATAATAATTCAGGACTTTAAGAAGGCAAACCTCAGACTTATGTCTATTTTAAAATGGGCCAATATGCAAGGAGTTGTGCTTGCACAACTAATAAGAGGTTCATAAAAAGAGTCTGTGTGGGGAGGAGAGTGTGTGTGTGTGTGTGCAGGTGTTGCCTAAATGCATAAATTATCACTGACCTTGTATCTGTAAGTCTCATTTGGTATGAATCCTTTAAACTGGTTAATTTATCTATTAGCCCAATCTTGCCTTTACTAGTTTTTGCCCTCTTTACATAAAATTGAAATCTTGCTTATGTTGCAAACTCTCTGGAGAGAGGTCTTCATATCACAAAGGTGATACATGAGTTGGCATAACCAACAGACTGGGCAGGAGAAGTCCAGAACTGGCAAAACTATGCCTGAAATAAGTTGGATCAAGCTAAAAGGGAATGGTAAGGCAGATGAACTTGTTTTCATCCATTACAATTATTCACCAAAATGTAGTCACTCTGTCAAGTAGGGAATTTCAAACGAACATCTATTTAAATCTGAAAGTGTTCAGCATTGGCCTGTTTTTCTCTTGTCAAAAGCTGTGATAGCTACCTCTCTTCTTTCTCCTCTGGGATCAGAACTAGAGTAATGCTGATTTGCTCCTGAAAAATCTAATTTAGAGCAGATAAATATTCACAAAACACCATCTATAATTACAATAATGAGAAAAGAAATCTGTATTTCTGCTCTAGCCCTATATGGCTGGTAAAAACCTCAAGGCAGCACAAAAGAATTTCAAAATCTCTGGGTTCTGGCACAGGCATTCCCTGCTACAGAGGGATACTCCATACAGTGGGGACAGAAGAATACCGTGGTGTTCCAAGTTATCTGTATTTTGACCTAGCAGTTACACGCATCCAGTAACTACGTGCATAAGATCTTTTATAGCAGTTAGCACATGAGCTCTCACCACCCTTCTCCACACACTATTTGCTCTTCTTTGCTATGACATAACATAAATTCTACTTGCTCTTTGAAAATCCACTGTTGAATACAGAAAAATATTTTTTCCATTTTATTTATTTATTAAAAACTAAAGCAGGCAACACCAGCCCTGCACACACGTTTTAGGACTGAATCCACCACAAACGATGTTTGTCCAAAACAGAATGCACACATAAAAGGATCACCATTTATGGCAGGTTGAAGACAACACATCTTAGACTTGCTTGGATTTACTTTGTATTCTGTGTCTAGAGTTTACCTGTATTAGTGAACTAGTGGCGAACTGAAGATGGTTATCTGCAAACATGCTTTTTATCATATGTTTGCAAAGTGCAAAAGACTAGTATATTACTTACATATTTTCATATAACCAGACCAAGGAACTCTTGTCTTCAGTTATTTCAAGTAAAAGTGCTTTACAACATCAGGAATTTGTTTCAAAGGCCAATTAGACCAGTCGAAAAATCCCCACTAATTTTAGTAGGCTACAAATTTGCCACAAACCCTCATAATATCTAATTATTTAAAGTTATTAATGTTCATTTAAGTTGAATTTGATTGCTTCATATGTTCTTTTAAATTTCCACAGAAATCATATCACAGTGACATCAATGAATCAGAAGACTTCCACCAAGCTAGACCAAAGTCAGAAGAAGAAAGGCACGAGAAAAACCAGCACTCCCACCTCCAGTACATGCAGGCAGCCAAGCTTTCTTAAGCACAGCACAAAGTAACCACTCATCTTTGTGAATGCAACAGTAAAAGCAAGTGATATTCACAACAATCAAAAATGGCCCAGTCCTGCCCCATTAATTTAAGTGAGGATATAACATGGCAAAGTTATGAACGTCTTAACCTTGAACCTTACTTCTGAAATGATCACTTAGGCAACATTATGAGTAGTTTTATTTCTGAAGCAAGTATCTCTAGTTTGAAGAACAAACTAGATGAGGGTGTCAATAAGATATTAAATTAAATTCTTCAAGCTCCAAGGTACAGATCCTATTAAAAAAAAACACCCAAAAATATAAGTGGAAACCACATAATCAATTTCCTGACAGAAGAACCCAAAGCCAAACCCCATTAATTCCAATTAAAGAATCCATCCAAACGAAGTGCACTGTAAATCAAATGCAACGCACTGCAAGCCCACTTTCAGTCGAAGTAATTGAAACATTACTGGCAACTGCACATGTAAGCTGTTTTGCTTTGTACAAGATGTTCCCACTGCCATGCAGCTAACTTCAATTTAGCAGATACAGGAGCTAAGAAAGCTGGCAGGGCAGATCACCAAACACAGCTGCAAATTCATCTCTGGCTCTCTGTCTTCCAAGCCAAGGTAGAGGCAATGTTAATCAAATAAAGAACCTCTATAAAGATACACTTGAGTATTCTGAGGAATCAAGGTCAGAGATTAAAAATATAAAAAAGTAGATATGTGAACAATGCCAAACACACAAGCTGATTGTTAAAGCCATTGCAGATAAATTAAAACTCCTTCTAGTGAATATGCAGACACTTAATTCAATTGTGCTGAAGATAAATCCTATATATAAGAAACAAAATATTAAAAATAAGAATCAATATTGGGAAAACATAAAAGAAAAATTTTAAAAATTACTCAACAACTGTCAGTAAACATGAAGTAAAGTTACAAGGCAATTGTTTATACTATTTCAATAATTATTATAAAAACATGCATTTGTTTTGCATTAGCATTTTCATAAAATTTTAGGTAGAAAAAGGTATTTTAAAAATGTAATCAATATTCTGGGTTTTACAGTCTCACTGACTGTAAAATTACCTTTTCTTCAACCAACACTGCCACCTCAGAAAGCTGTAACCAAAAGCTCTAGAGAACCTGCTCCCAAGTCCTTTGACATGTGCCTCAGCTGGTGGTGCTGCACCTTCTATTTGCAAATAGTTCTGTAGCCAAAACCTAACGTGGTAATTCCAGCATAACTGCACAAGCGTGTCATCTTTTCAAGAACAGCAGAAGCAAAGGACGTGCATTAAATACAGACACAGAGGAATAATCCATGCTCACAGAGTCTTTTATAGATGTTTAGAAGCATCTTGGCAAGTGGCAAATCTGCAAGGTACTTCAAAGCGTGCATTTCCAATGATGGAACATTAACACGATTTAGTAACATTAAGAGCTACAGAAAAGTGACCTTGGCATACATATGGTTTACTGGGGAAAAGTTGAGCCAGTTTAAGTAAACAGTTCTGAAATACATTGTTTCAGACTAAGGCATACTTAAAATACAGTCATTTACTTGTAAAATTTAATTTGGTAAGATAAATTGATCCCTTGACATTACTCAAAGAACTGGTTCCAGTAATTTTAAAAACAGAAGGAATTATTACAATCATGTGGTTTAATGTCCCAGTTCAATAATTTCACTATCAGTATCTCCATCCTCAGCCTGCATCTTCCCATCCCCAGGCTGGGCTTCCTTTGAGTGTTTCTTTTCAAAGCGTATAATCACATCTTTAAACTGAAATTGCAACCTATCATAAAACTCAGAAAGCTGTCCACACTGTAAAAATATCCAAAAATTTGCAGTATGGATCATACTTCAAAGAATACTTCCCACAAATCCACAGCATTTCATATGTGCTGTTTGCAGAAGTGTGGATATATGAATTTATAATTATGGTCCCCAGAATTAACTACCTGTGCTTTTTCTTAATTACCACAGCCACCAAAAAAGTGCCTTTTTATTTACTGCTATAGTTGAAGACATACACATATTGTTTCTTATATTTTAGTGTGATCTCACTAAAAATAAAATGGCATATAAGCAAATGAAAGACATTTTACCAAAACCTCAATTTTCTCCTACAAATAAAAGTGGAAGGAGAATTTACAAGGAAGTATTGTATAGATGAATTTCACCCAGTAAAGGGACCGAGCAGGGGGAAGGATGGCAAGGCAGAAATGAAAACACTGACTAAACATTACCTTCAATCTCAAGAACAGAACTAATCACTAAGCAGTGCTCTAGTCTAATGTATAGAATCACAAAACACTTGGGGGGAAAAAGAAATAAACCAAGCACCTTGCTTTTTCTATCTTGTTGGCTAAGCGTATCTAATGTATACATGTGGGGGTGGAAATACTATGCTTACGTCTGTTACTGTCAAACTTGTATTACTCTCCATCTGATTGAGGGCTACTTTCATTAAAAGGCTGAGCCTTCTCAATTGTTAGCAATCTCAATGGAAACCACTAATATTTCATATTGATACACGGAACCCTAAAGGAAAAAACTAATATAGTGTTGAATGGCACTATAAACTCATCATTTAGGATTGCATCAGTTAAACTGGGGAGCACACAGAAGCATCTCTTTGTCTTTCTCCTGCAATTTTTCCACCATCTGGAAAAAAAAGTGGAGTTTCAAGACCAGAAGAGAAAAATTAAACTCTCCTTTTTCAAAAACAGTATCTTATTTTTAATGAAGTCATTTTTTAAGCTTTGATTTGCACTGCTAAGCGTTATTGATCACAATACTTCGTTTCAGTAAGGGTTCTGTCGCAATATTATTTGACATTTTTATTCAATTGTCCCCTAAGTAACTTTAGTCACATGCATACTAAGGACTACTTACAGATATTAGTGTATCTAATGTCTAATAAATCTGTATGCATTAATGTGCACAGGGAGAGAAAATTCCATCATGTAAGTGTTGGAATGTGTATGTAATTATGTGTGCTTATTATGCGATTGCACAGGACAGAAAACAATCTCTTTCTCTCTATAAATATGTGAAAGCAGTTCAGCCTACCACACAGGAATAACTGGAGTTATATTAACTACCTGCATCCTTTGCCTGAGTATTTTCTGAGAAAGCTGTTCCTCTCCTCCCCCCACAAATATTAATCTGCCTTTGAAACCAGAGTGCCACATCACTACAGCTTCACTTCAATGAAAAAGATGAAAGACAGTTCCAGTCAGCTACTGGTCAAGGACTTTTTGTGAAGAATGGATCTGCAAGTGGTTCACTGCTACCATTTACACTTCCGTTAGCAAAAGAAATGAATTACACAATG
>NW_010108019.1:17758-38916 GCF_000699245.1 Pterocles gutturalis | reverse complement strand
CCTGCTTACATACTTGTGTTTTGTGATTAACAATATCGCAGACCCACCCTGGTCTTCAAAGCACCCCAGAGGGTGTGCAAGACAATCCACAAGTATGTAGGAAGAAAATATCTTTGTACCACTCATAAAACAAAAAAATACTGTAAATAGTGTTTATTTCACCTTTGTCTCATGCTTTTAAAATTTTTTCTGCATGTTTTAGAATGTAATGTATTAGCACATTAGCACATGTACGTAATTTATAAGTAAATAAATACACATAGATTGGGGGTACATGCTCAAAAAAATTTTACTGATACGTATGTGCAATCAAGAAAGTTTGGAGACCACCACCCTAGACAGCTTTAAATACTTAAACAGTTACATAATGTAAGATGAGGAAACCTTAGCAAATTTAAAATGGTAAATTCTTATATCCAACATAAAATATAAACCCTTACTAGAAAGTCCTGCAGACATCGAAAATATTTTAAGTAAGAACTAAGAGTAAAACTATTCAGAATATCAAAACTTCAATTAATGAAATTTGGACTACATATAAATCAAAAGCAGAATTGTTCAGATGATAAATTCTTCCCAGAGAAATCAAAGGCAGACAAAATAACTAGCTCCCTGACAGCACAAAAGAAAATGCCCCTGTCCAGATCCTGCACTTCCCGACAGGGAAACATAGCACAGCTTTATACAACCCAGATACATCAACCTCAGCTCTGCTTTTCTGGTGCCTAGTGTATGACTCTTCCACTTAATAATGTGAATTCCACCTTTCTGTATTAAAAGAAATACAGAATCTGTTTCTCAGTTTATATAGGAAGTAATTTAGAGTTTTTTTAATTCCCTTGGCATCAAGTAGGAGAAAAACAATACATTCAATAATTCAATCTCACAGCAATTTCTTACTTCCTGTCATGTCACACGTACAAGCAGTCATCATCTCAAAGCTATTTAAGAACACTGTACTATGCAACACCCTTACGTTTAATTAAACTTCAACTTTAAATTGTGATTTTTAAGATTAGTATAAACAAAAAATTGAGCCATGTATTTTGTTGGTAACCTACATGTATAAACTATCTTTCCATCTCAAAAATGTATTCAGATGTAGTACTGTTTTAATCACTTAGAGCAAAGTAATTATGCCAGACTTGTTAAGAACAGCATCCTTTCAAAGTTCTCTATTTAAAGAGTATTTCACCATTTACAACACATAAACGTTGATTTCAAATTTTTCAGAAAACTATCTCTACTCAAAATGTTCCATCCAAGGCTAACTAGAACACAGACTCTAGGCAGGTGTAACAGAATCAGTTTTGTAGGATCGGTGTCTGTAAACTCAGAAAACCTAGAACCACTTTTCAGACAAATAATTCATCTCTCAGTGCAAACAAAGTTCTCTCAAAGTCACTAGATAATTTATCCCCCCAGAGAATACTCATTAGTGTTGTGAAATTGATGTTGTTTATGAAGAGACAATTGCATTACTGGCAAATTAGATTTCAATTCTCCTGCATAAATGTACTATACAGTTTGCCCATTTCCTTTCATATATTATACATTGCATAAAAGACATATATATCTTAACTAGTGGGTTGTGTCACTTCGTTTCTAATCACCTGAAATTACTTTAAAGATTTGTTTGATAAAGATGAAGAAATTCAGTCCTAGTGGAATACTGGCAGTTTCAGACCAGAGCATAGACTAATATGAGCCAAAAGATCTATGAGGCTTATGTCATTAGACATACTACCTTCCATTATGAATATAACCTCAATCGCTTTGATGGGAGCTATTACAGTCCATAATATCTCCAGTTTAACTACAGTAGGCTTTTTGGCAAAAGGAAAAGAGAGGACTTATTGTGACTTGACACAACATCTAAGAATGGATCTGCAGCATGTCAAAGACACAGCAAAAGCAAAATGGGTCCTTGACAAGCTCGTCTCCTTTTCAGTCATCCAGAACGCTAACTCAGGACTGAAGATTTTTTTTTTCCATATCCTTTGCTTTTACATATAATTAAACTTGGTTGTTTCCTAAATTACCAAATTCTATGTGATGACACAGCTCTGATAATTTGTTCAATAGGGGGAAGAAAAACTTCCACAGAACAAAGTGTTGTGCAACAGTGGACTGCATCCATTTCAGTACCTTCTTAAAAACAAATGCAAGAAAGCATAGTTCAATCTTATCTTCAACATATTTCAAGAGGAGAGCGTCAAGAATCATTTTTTCCTTTTTATGAAAATGCTGTTAAAGCACAAACTATTCAAAGATTAATTATGAGCATCACCATAAGAAACTACTTTAAACTTCATAACCAACATCAAAATTGTAGATATGATCTCAGAAAGGTCAACGCAATTCATGCTCCACATTCACCCAGCATGCAACTTCTATGGAAAATTTAGAGGAACAGAATGGCAAATTTAATTATTTCTTTTGTGATGGACTCTTTTCGTGTAAACCTGCTCAATTTCCATGTTTTATATTATAAAAGTATTTTTAAAAGAAAAATCTAACTTTTTAAATTTATTTTGAACAGAAGCAGTATTTTATGCTATTTAGTAAGATCTTACGTTCGGCCACTGAACAGATGTAATTCTATCTATTAGAATTCATAAATATTCAAGCTCTCAAAGTTAAACTACGGATTCCATTTTATTAACTACATTTTTAATGAATTACGTTATTAGTGACTTAAGAATCGTAATAGGCCCATCCTTGCCAAGTATGAAAGGGAAGAATTTAAATTACCGTGTATTTAATTATCCACAAATGACTTTCGGTCTGTAGCATGATGAACAATCAAAATAGATGGTGTCACAACATACTACTAAACTAAGTGTTTAACTGTGAAAAGAGGAATGCTCACTTTTTTCCTCCTCTCCTCTAGCAAGACCAACAGACAGGAGATGGAAAGTAAAGAATTTATGATTTATGTTAATACTAACACATAAAATGGCATTCCTCCCGATGAGTTTAAGTTTTTAGTACATGTACCAGCATTCAAGCAACTTGCCATCATGATTGTAGTAACAGTGCCAAGCACTAGTGCACCAGAAAATGCTTAATACTCCCCCCACCCCCGCCCCGGCAAGTTCTTACTATCTTGCACTCAGCTTCTGTTGTTTTGTCAGACAGATTTGTATCTCGGGGGAGTGGGGATGAAAGTCACAATATACTAGTTCATACCACATAAAAACCTAAGGCAGGGAGAAAACTGGGAGGGAAGAGGGAACAGGACAGCACTTAAGCGTAGAAACCATAACTATTTTATAGCATATAACAACATAGCAATATTTAAGTCCGCATAACATGAACTGATGAATGACTGCTGCATAAAACTGAAAAGACAAGAAAGAAATGGCTTATACAGTTTTGCTTCTAACTTAAGGCACAGATACTCTTTTTTTCAGTCTCAAAGAGTTGAGGGGAAGAAGCCTTTTGTATGAACACAGAAAGGGGATGCGTAGTGGAACTGAGGAACACCACATTTGCTAAAGGAAAATGCCCTCAAATGCTAGCATCTGCTCAGTAATTTTGCTTTGTCAGGGAACCATGTCAGATTATTTATGTACCCAAAGAACAAAGTTCACAGTCATGTAGCAGATGAATTATCGTAAGGAAAGAACTAAGACTGGAAAAAGCTGCAGACCAGACCCAGGAGAAAGGGCTGCTGTGTGGAACAATCTGTTACACCCATCCCTAAGCAGACAGAGCAGAGCAGCAACCTCCAAAACTTGTTCATCAAAACATTGCTACGAAGACCCAAAAAAAGTCAAATATTTTAACTTCAGTCATTGCCTACTGCCTTTTGAATATATCCAGGCTTTTCTGTAAAAGCTGAAAATACACGCTGCAATGGACTAAATCTTGCAGTCTTTACAAGTCTGAAACAATAGCTGAAAACATGACATTTTTTCTCTGTCCTTACTAGTGAACAACTAACTTTTCAGGGTGAGAAACACAGGGTTGACAAAAGGAAAAACAGGATACTATCCATCCTCTTTCTCCACCCCTCCCCCCCCTTTTTTAATATTTCAAGTATGTCAGGTTACATACAGTAGCACAATAGAAAACTGTAAATTCTTGTAGTACTCTCTCCACCACTCACTCACAAATCTCCTTTTACTTCTATCATAACAGTCCCCCCCTCACTGACACATTCCTTCTTGTTTTATCCAATGCCTGTCCCACCTCTATTCTACTTCACTAATCTGTTCATTATCAAATGCAAAAAGTACAGGGAGGAAAATTTTGGTCCAGCAAATAATTAAGTAAAAAAAGGACTGAAAAAAGAAACTAATTATATAAAAATCGTACAAATTGGCAAACACAGCAACAGCCACTTTCAATCCTCAGGAACCAAAGGACATCAGCTTCCCTTCTTTTCTCCAGTTTGGCAACAATATTCTTGCACTTACACAAATAAAAATGGCTTTCTACCCTATGTGACTAAAAGATGAGCACGACCTCTTCCATAATGCAAGAGGAAGGCCTGAAGGTTGGCTGCTGTATTACCCCTCTTAAATAACACTACTGGAACTTACTATGAGTGATGGTCAGAAAAGCCAGAAAACAATGGAGGACTGACTGGAATAGGGCAGAAAATTCTGAATAGTTAATACTTCATAGCAGTCAATCTTTCAGTCTATAGCAGGAAACTATTTCATGCACTACTGTGACTTTACACTGCTGTGCAATGTTCATAGAAGAGAATACGAATTTACTCCAGTGATTTAACAGCATTTTATTCTGTAGTTGGTAAAAATTTAACTGCTTGATTTATAATACGCTTAAGTTACAACAAAACCTGGTACCTTAAAGTCCTTTAAAAAAAAATTCAGCTAAAAGTGTGTAGCTGATGTAGTCAAACAGAACTCCTTCCAGAACTTTACTGTCCTCTTTCACTGCTCTGAACATAAACCTTTTTAAATGCATGGATGATACTTTTCATTTACTTATTCTTATGAACTAATGGTGGAAAAATATGCTGAATTGTATGGTGCATTAATGCCCAGCCAAACTTCTCTTCTGTAACCCACCACACCATTGATTGGAATAAGCACCAAGACAGTGAGCCTTTTCCCAGTATAGTGTTCCAGGCTCTTCTGAAATACACAGTGTAGAGAAACTTGTGCTAGCCCTTAAGCACCAAAACCATTATTAGTGCATCAGCATGCCCGACAATTTATTCTGGGAAGTTCTAGTCTAATATAGCTCTTATGACACATGTACCCCTGCTGAATCACAGGTAACAGTATTTTCATACTTCGTATCAGTGTTCAGAGCATATGCACTACATATGTTAACAGGGAGGAATAATAAAAACTCTAGATAATCTACCCAAGCTCCAGCCTAATAAATTTAAGGTCAATCTACACAGACTTGTACGGAAGTGCCTAGAAGACAAACTCTCATTTCTAATCTAGAAGTCCATATGAACCACAATATTTTGCAGCAAGAAATGTCTCCATCCTTTTCCCCCATTTAAAACTGAAATAAGTGTATCTAAAAAATAAAAGATGTGAAGAAAAATTTCTAATCAAATATGTCTGTAAGCTAGCATTAAGGAAAAAATAATATGCATTCGTTTATAAATCAGAGTATCTTTAATTAAATTCTTATTGTGGTCTCGAAACCTTTTTAGGCTAACTTGTAGCAAAAATTACAGGTTTATTTTAACATGCACGTCTACTACTTCCTTAAAATTATAAGATATTGTACAAATGCTGAAGAATCAACTATTGATCTGGGTTAATGTGCAATCACCACTGCTGACACAAAGGAGACAACAGAAACATGGCTAGGGAAACAGTGAACTTTAATTTGAATATATATAGACCTCTTGAAGCACAAGTGAAATATACCACTCACAGATGAATGGCTTATGAGGTAGGGAATTGTATCAGCCTAATTATGTCAGAGCTATAGTATGTCTGTGTGCATGCATGAAAAAGAAAAATTTGGAAAATTAGAGTATATCTTCCTTTACATGAGATCCTTTTTTACATAGTTGCACAGTTTTCTTGTCCCTTAGAGGTAAACAGAAAAGACAGAAAGCAAACTACTGAAATTGGTGACAGAAACATGAAAGAAACAATTAGTTTCTCCCCTAAATGATAACAATAATATTTTAATTGAAATGTTATCAGCCTCATTTACTCCAGAGTGCCATACCTGTTGAAGTTAATGTCTGGATAACTAGAATATTCAGACTTCATCTTTGCATTGCGACGTGGAAAAGTACAGAAGAAAGCATTGGCCAGAAAACTAGCAATCTGTTCCTGTGACATTGTGATGGAGTGATTCATCTTTTGTTTCAGTAGAGGTATTGGCTACCAACAAAAGAAGTGAGGGGGAGGGAGGGGCAGGAGAGAAGGGAGGGAAGGAGAGAGAAAAATAATTAGCTTACCCTTTTTAAAAGAAAAAACAGGAGCACAGAATTACATTTGTTAAATTAGAGCAAGAGTAATTTAGGCCATTGGTGAACCCTTTAATCAGCAGCACCATTAAAGTCAAGCACAGTTTATTCAAGACAATTTGGAAAAAGCTTGCTTGACAAACTGCAGATTTCTAATCAATACTAAAAAGAAAGACCAAGAAAACACAACTTATCAAACAAAACCATGGGGAATGAAGCAGAGAAAAAAATAGATAGGATTTTGCAAATCCTGGGCAATAGCAAAAACTGAAGTAGAATCCCACTTTCAATAGCTATATAGTTAAGCACCCTTAAGGAAAGCTTTCAGCTACAATAACCATGCTTTATATTTTACAAAGAAAAGTGGAAGTCACACCACAGATCATCATCCTATGACTTGCTTTGAATTTTTTTCCATCCTACTTGACAAAATAACACCGATAATATTTCAAGGAAGTGCATGATTGTCCATTCTTTTATAATCAGAATGAACAAAAAGCTCAGCTTCACTTTGGTCTTTTAGTTTGGAGTCAGGCATTCTTTAATACAAAAGGAAACAAAGAGGTGGGAGGGGACCAAAAAAAACCCTGAACTGTCATAGATCTTCCATTTTATCAGGGTTTAGCCTCCTGATTTGGATTTGTCTCTCACCACTTTCCTGGCTTTTTTTAAAATTATGGGATAATATTGGGGGGGGTGAATCATTCTGACTGCTAAGGAGTCCAGTAACAATTACTATAAACCCACTTGACAGGACAAAGACAACACTATTTTTACCTCTTTTTCCAATATTCTCAGCCATCATCATTAGCCTAGCTCCAGAAGAGCTGCGCAGCTACATTTTAATGCTTTTAGTTGTGAATACAGAAATTGCTTCTAATTTAGACTGCACAATACAAAGCCCTGTTTACTCCACAAAACAAACAAGTTTTCCTTTAATTCTTGTGACTACTACATTCACATTCACTGAATCTTATTCTGTCTTCTGGCTATTTAATTAACAAGCTATATTATGATGTCTGAAGTCACACAGCAAGAGGGGGGGAAAATACCCAAAAAGCTTTAAGTTCTACAACCCTACAAAATCGGGATATTTTGGACAGTACATTATACTGGAACAAATTTAGCTTTATGTCTAACAAAAAAAATTAGTCTGACAAACTTCTTCACAATGTACACTGCCTAACAGTACACCATCTTTATAAAAGGCATTACTACATTAACTTGCAAGCCTTGTGCTTGAGTTCGTGTTCAGAAACCTCACAGCATTTTCCAAAACTTCCCCCCTCAAATGACTAGTAAAAAAACTTAAGAAATACTGTTTGAAATTATGTATCTACTGTAGGACCCCTGCAGCATAACAAAGTAGGGAGAGATTCCCTGCTCCTGTCCAACAAAATCAATTTAGAAAGTTGTAACAAAGGAGATTACAAATTAGAGTTGCTACCCTGATAATGTGTTACCTGTCATACATCCCCACTTATTTGATCAGTCCTATTCACTTTTATCAGCTTTACTACTTACAGAACTGATTCCCATAACAACAATAAAGAATTAATTAAGGTTTGTATGTGCACAAGTATTGTGATGCTGAAACTAGAAGAAAACATGCTCCCAAGTAAATGAAGGCTCTACTAATACCACTTCTAGTATTAAAAAATGTCTAAAATAAAGAATTAGATGTTTTAAGGTTATTCAAATGTTTCAGTTTATAAATGCGATTTTCAAACTGAAAGGTTTAACAGTAATTTCATTTAGGAAAAGCAAGAAGCAACTCCAGCATGCAGAAAGGAAAGCATTACTGAAGTTCAGGCTAAAAATACAACAGTGAGATATACACATATATATATATATATATGTTTTATATTCTATTATATCATTATAGATGTGTCTTGTCCATTCTGCTCCCTATGCCACAGCTACATTCAACACAAAAACTATAGCTTTTACTAAGTACCTAACATGATCCTGATGTTTTGACCTTAGCTGTTAGTTCCAGTTTGCAGAACTGGAACGTGGTCTGCCACAGAGCGCTTAGCTACCTGTGTTTACTTACCTGGGTGCAGATACTAGGGAGACAGAGTGCCAACTTGACCATATCAGGAAGAATGGACTGGAACAAGTGTTGAGCCTCTGCATCTTCAAGAACCTGTTAAAAAGAGGGGAAAACAGAATAAAATAAAAAAAAAAGAGGCTTTTTACCTCAGAAAAAATGATTCCACAAAAAGTTTGTGAAAACAGGACCCATCCAAAAGAAATGAGAGCAAACAATAGGTCCTATTAGCTTCATGCAAATCTGTAGCATTTTTCATGGTAGTACGTTACTGCGTTTTACCTTGCAATAATCCACTAAGTTAAACACACTAATTGAGTTAACTCTCAAATGTTGCAGTTGAGGAAACATGTCACCAAATGCTCTACAAAAGAACCTCGAATAAAGCTATCATTTGACTCTTTCCAAACCAATGAACCAAATTCTCAATGGATAACAATCACTACCTAATCATAACAGTACTGGAACAATTTACTTAACTTGTATACTCAGGTCATAGTCCAAGAAGTACCTGTGACATTCTCCTGTTAAGGACATGCGAAACACACTGCTGGGTCAGATCAGTGGTCTCCAGCAGCAGCAACAGGAAATGCTACATTAGAAGAGCATCCAAGCCTGTCAACTTTCTGCTGTCCATTCCCACAGTGTTGCCCCAAGGACTATAGCTGTTGGGTTACAGACATTAAAGGGTACAGCCTGCCTGGTTCCACATGCTGAAGTTGCAAGCTTTTCAGTCTCTTCCTGTAAGACAGCTGATCCTACAACTATTTCAGCTGCCCCTCTCCACCAGCTCTAACGTTCTTCCTGAGAAGGAGAGACCAGAATTTACAACACTCAAAAAAATGGGTACACCAGTGTTTCAAAAGGCTTCTCAAAGCTTTTACACTCAAGACCAAGTCACATCAAATCCTTATTGTCCTGTTCTCCATTCCCTTCTTGACACTGTTTGACTCACTGTTGATATGTTTGTCTGCCAAAGCATATCAAGCCAATGTATTAAAAGCGAGATCTTGGACTTTCTCTGAAGTTGCAACTACCAGTTCTAAGCTCAGCATCATGTACCCAGGGTTTAGATGAACCCACCCACATCCTCATTCATGTATCATACACCTATTTTTAAAAAGCGTAAAAGTTTCTTTACAGTGGGCAATGCTCTCCTAAAAAAAGCTAGGATAGGCACATGAATGGGAGGTTGTAAAAAGAAAACCAACATAAAGCAGTGCAGTTGCAATACACAAATAATCACAAAAACATGCCATATCCTCAGAAGTCTCACATTCTGCCATATCGACAGGTTGAAGTAAGATCAAGGAGAAAAAAGCACGGTCTTCATCTTCCTGTGCAGTGGTGCAGTTTTTCCCCTGATCTAGGGATCCAGGCACCAGTTGTTACTGGCTGCTAGATTTGCATGCTGCAGTTGAGGCAAAAAGCAGAGAGGAGAACACACAGCTTGCACTACCGCTGGGGAATGAAAGATGAAGGGGTCCCAGTTCAGCCTTCTGCCTCCATCCCTCCCTGACATCCACGGAATCTGTATTTGAGACAACTACCTTCTACCAGTTTCTAAATTAAAATAATTAAAATCATGAAACTGTGGCTTTAAAACTATAAATATTATTTTTCGAAGTAAAACTGTTAGAAAATAATTGGATTTACCACCCGTTTCACACAAAACCAATAGCAGACAGAATGCATGAAACAGCATCAAGGTATTATCAACTTTAGTCTCTGCAACACTTGAAACTAATTGTGAAATCACAGAAAGTGATATTTTAGTCATATAATCAAAGCTTTGTAATTCACACTTCAATGGAAAGTTTAACACAGACTTCAGAATGTTTAAAAAAAAATACTGGCAATTTTCTTGAGCGAAATACAGTGCCTCTGTTTCAAAGCATATGTTCCCCATGAATGCCAAGCTGAAAATATTTAAAGGCTAACAACTTCTGTTCTTCCAAGATTATTAAAATAACTACAGAAGTCTCTCTGCTCTATTCCCTCCTACATTCCAAGTGATATAAAGGGGTAAGGGTACTCAGGAATTCAAAATGCAACACACAAACAAATGTTCAAAAGACAAACAACTTACAGTAAGGGAGGGGGGGAAATAAAACAATGCCAATATCTAGACAGTTACTTTCCATGCATTATGTATGCTGCTCATGGAGACATACAAACAAGGTTTTAATTTAAAGTTTTAAATTGAAATGAACACTTACAAAGAAGAGTAAGCCTAGGAAATGTGAAAATCATTTGACATAACAGAGGAGGAAGACAAGTAATATACAACTTATTACAGAAAGTCAACTTTTTTTTTAAGGTTAAGAAATGAACAAGATGCCTTTTTCTCTCTCCTGTTGCTGGCTGCATAGGCACTTAGATATTTAAACAGTGTAAGTCAGAAATCTAAAATTATGACCTAATTTTTAACATCATCTGCTCTACAAGGAAATTTTGCTCTGTTCTTAGGCACAATGTTTTTAAGTGTCACAAAGTAACAAAATGAGCATTTAAAGGCTGGAATTTCAGATCTCAATACAGAAAATGAATATGTAAGTTAAATCTATTCAAAAGATGACACTTAACCTCAGATGTCTACCAGGCTGTCAAATTCTGATATTCTCTCCCCTTCGGGTAACACTTCCTCTCTTTTAAAGTTGACACATAAATAGTGGCTGCCATGCTTTGCTGACTGCCACAGACTATACTGTATCACTTATCTGGTGACATATTGTGGCACCGGAGTTTGTCACAGCTGTCAAGACTTCAACCTCTTCTTTATGCTTCTTTGAAAACAATGTAATAATACTATGAGACATCATCTTCCCAAAACAGAAGCAGGGACAGCAATTGCACAGCTCAGCTCTGATGCAGAATGCATAACTACAAAGTTCACTTCTTAAACTAGGAAGTTCTACTTTTCCTCACCTTCCTTGTGTTGTACCAGACCATGCTTTCCTCTCTGCATTATTTCTATGCATGACTTTCACTCGACCTCCACTAATGAAAACTTCAAAACATGTAGCTGTTAACACCCAGAAGCATTCTCATCAGACTTCAGATTATTCTTACACATAAATGACAAATAAGGTGGGTTTTTTTGTGAAAAGTGTTGGGTGCCATGGAAACCTTACTACATTTTCACAAGGTAAGTCACTGAAAGGACCCCATAACATTAAAAAGATTATCATTGTGACTTCAGAGACCTTACCAAGAAACTCCTAACTCTGGATTGTTTTCTAATCAAACCACCAAGCAGCCTAAGCATCCCTGTTTTGAATACTCCTTTAAGCAAAGGTCTCCTAAATATTTCAGGGAAGCACATCAATAGTTTTCAAGATCAAATATACTTTGTTTCTTCCTGGAAATGTTATAACTTCACAAAGTAGGTGCTGTAATGCGTAATCTAAGAACTCTGTTGTTTAACTGCAGGTGCTAGGTTTTTTTTAAAAAAAAACACAAAACACACCAAAAGAAACCAACAAAGCAGCCAAACACACAGCTCTCCTTAATAAACTTCCTCCCTAAAAATTCCTTCTTGGTGAACCACTCAGTCCTGTGCTTCCCAACTATATCTCGAGGCTATAACCCATTACTGAACAGTGGCAGTAAGCCAGAAAAAGGTATCTTTCCTTACTTTAACTTCCTAAAAAAAACTAAGTAACTTGAGCCATGGCAACATCCACTTAATCATAACTTACCCTTTCTGTCCATGTACTCCTCCTGTACAGGTAACATTCCTAAGAGGTTTCTATGAAAAAGAACACCTGCAAAACCCTGGGTGCTTGGCCCTCATCCTCTTTTGACCACTAAACCAGCATGCTACCACAGTTGCGGCTTAGTAGACCAGCCACTATAACTGTATAGTCTCAGCTATGTCCAGTGCAACACAGAGCCTGGTTTTATCTGTGACAGTCTTTTCAGACTTTGAAAGCAGCAAAAAAGAACACTCAACCATGAAAAGTAAAAGGATTCCAGGACTTGGAGTGCTGACACCACAGCTACATCTGACAGACATCCCATGATGCAAATGCCAACCTGGGAGAACCTAGCAACAGCACAAAGCATACCTGGTCACAGAATTGAATGAAGATTTATTTAGAAGGAAACACTCTTCAGGAAGCAGTGACTTGTACTGATGTAAAATCCATCATACTTAGAGACACATTACATATTCTAATTATTCATTGCTGCTGAAAGAGCGATGTGTCATTCTATCTCCCCAAACACACACACACACACGTTTCACCAATTCCCATGTTGATCTGACGATCTCCTGAGATCCTTCAGCTTGCTAACGCTACAGGAAAATAACTTGGGGGGGATGGTCTTCCTCTGCATTAGTGAGTCCTAACAACTAACAATAATTAGGAACCAGCCTACCAAAAACTCATGCATTATTAGATGTTGTGCATGGTGGGTGGTAGGTGAAACAGAACCAGTTGCATTCCTTGTCAACGGGCTACAAAGGCAGATACCAGCTGCAACTCTTCTCACTGAAAAAGCAGCAATATTCTAGTTAATAGGAACCAGTTACAAACAAGCACCTCACTTTGAAGTTAATCTCCTAGTAGAGGAACATCTGTACTGATTCAGTAATGTGCTTTTAACCGCGTACAATTTTTTTCAAGGCTACAACTATGCAAAGATTAAGAGAAAGGACTGGATTTCCACTGTTAAAAAAACAATTCATTTTAAAACTTAAGAACTCCTTAAGAACTCCTTGAGAGCAGCCCTGCGGAGAAGCACTTGGGGGTCCTGGTGGATGAGAAGCTGGACATGAGCCAGCAGTGTGCGCTTGCAGCCTGGAAGGCCAACTATGTCCTGGGCTACATTAAAAAAGGGGTGGCCAGCAGGGAGAGGGAGGTGATTCTCCCCCTCTACTCTGCTCTTGTGAGACCCCATCTGGAGTATTGGGTCCAGGCCTGGGGCCCCCAGCACAAGAAAGATGTGAAGCTCTTGGAATGAGTCCAGAGGAGGGCCACAAAGATGATCAGAGGCCTGGAGCACCTCTGCTATGAAGAAACGTTGAGGGAATTGGGCTTCTTTATCTTGGAGAAGAGAAGGCTCCGGGGAGACCTCACTGCAGCCTTCCAGTACTTGAAGGGAGCCTATAAACAGGAGGGGGAGCAACTATTTACAGGGGTTGATAGTGACCGGACAAGGGGTAATGGTTTTAAACCAAGAGAGGGGAGATTTAGGTTGGATGTTAGTTGGAAATTTTTCACTGTGAGGGTGGTGAGACACTGGAACAGGCTGCCCAGAGAAGTTGTGGATGCCCCATCCCTGAAGGCATTCAAGGCCAGGCTGGATGGGGCCCTGGGCAGCCTGCTCTGACCCCTGCCCACAGCAGGGGGGTTGAAACTAGATGATCTTTAAGGTTCTTTTCAACCCAGGCCACTTCACGATTCTTTGAATTCTAAAATATGAAATGGTTATCAACAATTTTAGATAAAGGAAAACACATTAAGTCTCATAGCAACTTTGTTTTTAAACAATTGATCAGTTCCTCCTTTCCGTATTATACATTTGTAGCTTCCTTCAGGATTTAAAACAAAAACATATTGTTGACTTTATTCACGGTCCTCCAATCATGCAAAAAATTATTTAGGAATGAAATAAAAGCAGAGGTTATACCCTGAGGGAAAAGCATATGGCATCAGAATCGCAAAGCATAACTTGCCTTTTGCCAAAGAAATCACTTTGTGATTTCATCAGTATTTGCACTGGAGTGACTGATTAAATGAACATGACTTAGGGCTCCAACTCATAAGACGCAAACGGTTCAGCGAGCCATAGCAGAGGTAAGAGCTCTTGGCCAAACTTGTATTGCAATTTTGCAAAATGAACATTTATGCTGCAGCAGAGAGGCCTGACTAAATGCCGCCGTAAGTAATGGCCTCTTGTCACTATAAACCAGTCCTCCAAAATGTAATGAACGAGTGTGCCTGACAGTCCTAATAAGAAGGATCTGAGGTAGCACAGGGTGATAGTGATGGTAGACAGCTTAAATCTAAATCTGACAGCTCATCAAACCAAACAAACTGCACACACAGAACACAAATCTGGACAGCTCTATCCATCACATGGGAAGGCAGAGCCATCATGCCAACAGGCAACCTGCACGCCAAGACAGCAATGGCTTAATGCTTTCAATTTGTTTGGTTTTATTTCCCTATATTAACTTTTGTGGCAGGACAAGGAACAACTGAACCACATTCTTAACGATAAAGGGGAAAACCAGGGTGCTTCCTTCAGACTTAGTGTCTTTTATCTCCTAATTCTAATGGATTTTGGCCTTCTGACTCTCTCCTTCACAGCTGCTGTAATGCCTCATGCACTTTGAGGCAAACTGAAACAAATACTTTGTTTCAGTTTGTGTTAGCAAGTGCTCTGTACCATAAGTTACTATACCGAACTGTCTTTCCAGTAATAGCTTTCCTAATCACTTTAATGTAAGATATCATGTGGCTAGAGGTGGTAATTAATAGCCTCCTAACTAACGAGACAAACTGCATAACTTCTATGTATTCCATTCAAGTAAATTCATTCTCTTAATTTCAGGAATAATTTTTTTCTTTTTCTTTCTTCACTATCTTCAGTTTGTCTCAAATGAAAAAACACCTCTATATATTTTTACAGGGCATTAAGAACGACATGATGAATACTTCCAAGCTGAAAAACTTGTTTGCATATAGAGGCGCTACAAATAAGGGCATATATAGCCTACCTAGATAAGATCATTATTAAACCTCCTTCAAGTCCACAATTCAAAGAAAATAACAAAGATAGATATGTGAACAAAGCAATACTATTCACATTCTTATGAAGAGAAAGATTTTCTCAGTGCTGCATGCAAGGAATACGCAATTGGAACATATTATGAGCCTAAGACAACTTGGAATGGTCTCCAGAAGGAAAATTCTATCAACTTTTGTAATTTTGCAATTTTGGCGAGGATAACAGGGAAAGCAAAAAACTGAAAAAAGTTAAAAATATATTTGGGGAACAAAGACAATAGGAACTTGTGTTTGAAGGCTTGATTTCGTTTTAAGGCTGTTAACAGTCTTGTTCTATCCATAAACATTTAAAATGTTGCTTTTTCATTCACTGCATAGACATGACCTCCATTGCAAAGGCTCCCATTTCACTGTCAAACGACATGTAAGAGTTCAGTTGTGCTCTTGCACTAGTCTACAAGATACTGGTTCTTGTGCACTTTTGAATAACGTTAACAATTTCAATTTCCCCCCCCCCCTTTTTTTTTTGAAGTGTATTCCACAGAATAACCTCCCAGGCATCCTGAAGCATCTCCCTCCCTATTCCCATTCAGCTAAGACCTTCCTTTGAAATGATGCTTATACAAAAACTTGAGCACACTTCAGCAATCACAACATGTGGGTGCTCCTTTATTGCACTAAGCAACGTTGCCCTCATTTTCTCTTCCTTCCAGAGCAGCCTGTACTTATTTACTTGTTCTCCTCTGTCTCATACAGAAGTCACATGCTTTCTGTATGCTGTCTGTGTAACACAAACAGGGTGAAGTCTAGATCTGTGACAAGAACTCCTTGGTACCAATAAAACAGACAAGCCACTGTCTACAACACTTATGCCTTTTACCTGAAAGTAAATCAACCTCAGACTGCCAACCTGTACTTCCTTTCTTTCCCTAATCTTTGTCATATGTGCTTTTAAACATTACAGAATCCTAAAAGCAAACTTTCTCAACCTGTTGTTTGGAACAGCTGGAAAAAAAAAAAAACCAAACCAAAAAACTGCTCCCAAAACCTATACAAGTTATTATCAGGTTACTTTAAAAATGACTATATTAACTTCATACACCCCCTAAAAAAACAAAAACAAGCTCCACTTTAAGTCATACTCTCTAAAAAACCTTTTCTTCTGGACAGGGAGTAGATAATTCTACTTCAACACACTGCCACAACTATCAGAGTATCTGACGCCTCGACAGAGACACTAGGCTGCAGCCTGCTAACCTGTATGCCTATGTAAAACAGACTCTTTGTCATAATTCAAAATATTATACACAAGACTGAAACCTAGAAGCAAAGCACAAGGGGTGAGATTTTAGTTCCTATTAAGTTAATGAACTTCCAGAACTGCAAGGAGAGAATAAACTCTCATCTGCCTCCTTTAGTTCCCTTACAAAACTAATTTAGTAGGAAACACACTTAGCTGTCAGATCCATCCCATTTTGTGAGCACTTGTCTGATTAGAAACCAGGCGAAAGACAAAATAATCTTTGGAGGGAAGAGGGGAAAAAAACATAACACTGGAGTATTCAGAGAAGAATCTTATTTGAGAAGAAAAATGCTTCTGACATTTATCAAAATCAGACACTGACACTTCAAAAGGAAAAAGGAAGACAGCTTACAAGGCAGAGGTTAATTCATTTTTGTTTAATTTTTTTTTCCCCTGAAAGCTCATTCAAGTCTTCTGCCAATCCAACCCTGGAATGATCTCTCAGGTTTATCATCCCTATCAACAGCAGCTCTGTTCTCAAAGCTTTTCAACATATAAACAAAATCTGAGGGGAAAAATGTATATTTACATTTAAATATATATACACATATATATAAAAAGCCCAGTTTATTACTTCCAAGTTACTAGAAATCTAACCTCAATCGTTTTCATTACCAATGAGCGAAACCTCAATCCTGATTCTCTACAAGCCACCACTAGACTCTGCCTGCATGCTCTTGCAGAACAATTCTATCATGAGTAGAAGCCTCACAACCATTTCCAAAGCAGTGTCAAGAGTCATGGGAAGAAAAAATCAAATACTGCTTTCTAAATACTTTTGAGTTACTCTCGGAAAGTACAAAGTAGTGGAAAGGTTTATGATCTTTTTTTCTACAGCAGGGTTGTAACATGGGGGGGGTGTGGAAGAAAAGTATTTTTTATCTGGCTGACACAGCCTAAGGGTGAAAACTATCCACTTCCAGATTGATTCAGAACTTTTACATCTCTAAACACAGTACTTGGGGAAAAAAAAGGTTAATACTGATATGATTTTAAAAACATCTGCTAAGAACCATAGCATGGAAGCATTCAAAAGCCATCAGATATTTACGTTTTTCAACCACTTTTGAAACCAGTAACCTTGGCACTAAAAGCTTTGTGAGACAACATAGCTATTGCCCTTATGAAAGCTCTATTTTCTTTAACATTACCAAAAAAGTCAAGCACAAGCAGAAGGGGGGAAAAAAAGGTATCAACTAAAAATAACACAACAGTATTGGAGATTTCACCAGATCTATAGACTATTTTTTGCTTGATTGTCAGTATTATAGACTCAAAGTAACCAATATCTTGAGAAAAATATACAGTAATTAAGATTATATTGGCCAAATAAGACCCTCAGACCATCTCTAGGGTATACACTCTGCCACTTTTGCAAACCTGCTCTTTAAAGAATGCATGGCAACTAATAAAACTCCACAATGAAGCAATATAAACAAATCCAGTTTTTCAAATGAAAAAGCAGGAGAAAAACTGTTAATATAGTTACAGTACACTTAATTTATGCCTTTGTAGTCATCCTAACAATGGCAATGCCTCTTTACCACATCCTGCTTCCATGTACACTTTTTCAGAGAGTGTTTCTCATGAAAGCTTTGACCATCAACAGTTTGGTTTTTTTTAATTCTAACTGCTTCAGACATTAAAAGAAAACAAACAAACAAACTACCACCCACAAGCCAACAAAAAACCCCCATCACTGAAGTCACAAAGCAGCTAAGGAAAGCCAGCACAACAAAAAAGAGGTTCTCTTAGTCATTTGTGATAGATCAGCATGGATAAATGACAATTTACACATAATCCAATGGAAGCAAAGAAATCTGTTCATCAGCCCCCTGCCCACAAAACAACACACACATACACACAAAAAAACTACCAGAAGATAACTTTTAAAACCAGAACATTTATATTTACTAGATTTTTTCTTTTTCTTTTTTTTCCTTTTTGAGAACAGGAATGTTTTCAATACAGTGAAGAAATATGGAAAAGATCCTCAGGATGTATCTTCACATTGTCTCAAAGTATTAAGTATCCACAAACGCTCAAAATACAATGTAACTAAAACTCTGCACCTGGTATGTGTAGATATACCTTCTCTGGTAACTCAGTGTCAATAGTCTGATGCAATAGTCATTGTGTTGTGCTTACAAAACACCATTTAAAAGATGCTCAACTGTTTTGCTGAGAAAGTACAGAAAACTAAGAATAAGCCTGTAATTCAGTACTCAATGTTATTTCAGCCCTGCAATGCTTAGCTTCTGATGTTTTGAATGTGTACAAAATGCATATTTCCCCCACCCCAGAAAAGCTCACATTTTGTTCTGTATGGGTACAAATTCCTTTCTACTACCATGAAAAGAAAACCCTTCATGCCACATTCAAAAGACCTTTTCAGTTTAGATTTTAAAAAGGTAATCTGATGTACTGAAAATTATTTGAAAACATCTGGACTAAAATTAAATCCAGCAAGGAGCAATGGATAGACTATTTTCAGCCTTAGGACATTTTGTTTCTTGCTTAAAAGCCTACATTTGTAGACCTGACATCTCTGTACAATGCTCACTTCTGTTCGTACTGTCCAGACAATTATAAAAATGATTTATCAAAAACCCAGTCACCAGAACAATTTGGTATTTTAAAATTCCTTCCATTTCAGTATCGCTGATTATGGCAATCATTTCTTCAAGCAGGTCATTCAAACGACAAAACTTAAAAGGAAAGACTAACATGGTTCATAAGACCTGCTAGGAGACAAGAGTGGTGTAAAGCCTTATTAGAACATAAAAATCTCCCAAGATACGCACATACTTAACAGTAGCAGGGAGTTCTTAAAAAGTCTGGTCTTTTTCAAATGAGTGAGAATCCAGAGCGCAACCACAATCCAACCAGACTATACCACAGTCCCATCATCTTCAGATGTTCTATTTATAGGGTTTTTCAGATGCAAAATTGAAATAATTGTAAAAAATAAAAAAAGTATGATTTCCCAAATTGTCCAGGTAATTTCCAAAATATCTTAACGTCAT
Organism: Pterocles gutturalis; assembly: GCF_000699245.1. Lineage (NCBI taxonomy): Eukaryota > Metazoa > Chordata > Aves > Pterocliformes > Pteroclidae > Pterocles > Pterocles gutturalis. Next base: position 19,370 of record NW_010108019.1, on the reverse strand, counting down.
TAAATTAAGGTTATTAAGCGTGAGACCACACATACTTAAAGGCTATGTGGTTCTGTGGCTGTTTGAAATTTTGCAATTGAAGTGAGTATTTCATTGACAAGACACCTCTTAATTTCATTCCAATCAGCTCACTGATCTCAAAACACAACCAATTCTTCTTAGAGAGGAAGCAGACACGCTGCCAATATTTGCAGATCTGATTTTTCTTGTCAGTTCTCATTTAATATGCTCCATCTTAACTCAATTACTTGCACGTGACACATTTTCTGAAAGTTCATGACAGATGTACTCATATACTACGTAGCAACATACAAATGAGAAACTATGGTTTGGCAAAAGTGCACTAAGCACATTCTGTAGACATTATCCCACGTTCTACTAGGTTTAAGCCACAATTCAGCAATTCAATAACACACATTTGTTACATTTTTCATTGAAATATAATTTTAATTATTCCAAAGTGCAAAGCATTAACTAACAGAAACAAGACTTATTGTAATATGCTCCACCACTCCTCACTTTTAAGAATATTCTCCTACATTCTGGAACCTGCACAGAGCACCTGCAGTAGAAAAAAAGTGGTATCTTAAAGTGTATGCACATATGCATATTAATATTGCTAGGCCAAAATTTAAATAGTAAGGGTACAAACAAAAAATAATTTCTAGCACAATAATTCACTTCAATTTTTCAAGAAAAAGAAACAGACGTTTTGCTCTTCAAAAAGTCTGATAATACCAACGTATGGTATTTATGCAAAAGAGAAAAAAGTTGCATTTATAAATGAATTTACATATTTACTATGCACACTATATTTTAATAAGTTTATGTATTTGCAAATTACATTTAAAAGAAAATTTGAAAAAGGTACTAAGTGAAGTTCTAGAAATTCACAGGTAGACACTTGCATGTAAAAACAGACAATAGTGAAGCCTCACGTCCCAGGATTTAGCATCCAGAAGTAAGATTGCCATGCAAGTTTTAATGGAAAGATTCAGGGAGAAATAGGACTCCTTTTCGAATCCTATTTCAAAACTAAGTACAGCTGTAATTGTAAGACTAACATTTTTAATAGCCCATATTCTACATCATGTAAAAGCATGACTAGAGTGAAAAAATACAACAATGCATTCGTTCAACTTGACAACTGACCTTGTTTTCTTGATACATAGCTTTTCATCAGGTTTAACAATAAGCTGAGATTTTTGTCATTAAAAAAACCTGCTAACAGCCAGCTTCGATGCTAAAACCAGTGAACTCATGCTTGACTGGAAAAGGAAAAAAAGAAACATCAAGTGGTCTGGTACATTGTTCCTTTTCCTTCACATTGAAGGTTTTCTTTGCAATTAAGTATCCACAGGAGAAGAGACTGGCCTTTTTTAGGAGCATTATCATATTTCATATTTCTTTCAACCCCATAGAAAAATCTAAATGTAAAAGTTATACAGCTTCTTTCATAATAGAAAAGGATTTCCTGACTGCTGAATTTATATGGGAATCAACAGCAAATATGCAGATCCTGGTCATTAAATAGATTGACTGGTTTCAAAGAGTTTTCCAAAAGACAAAAAGACCACCAGACATCCATAAATGTCACTGCAGACACATACTT
>NW_010108019.1:0-17747 GCF_000699245.1 Pterocles gutturalis | reverse complement strand
TCCAACAAGTTAGAAACTATTATACAGGGAACAATGAGAAAGCGTCTTTGCAAAGATATCAATAGCGTATCCCCTTCGAAGTCCTCCTACTTGCACCAAGTAGGCACCAAGGGTTTAAAATCCTGGAGGAGTCTGGAAAAACAAATTTTAAAAGGCATAAGCACCTTCAAGTGAGGTTCATTTAAAATGTCAATTACCTTTATTATTTTGTCCTCCTAAAAGAGGCTAGTGTATAGATCCCTATGCTCTTTCTGTTTGCAACGTCTCATATGGGCACTATGCCACAATGGGGCCTGCATGACAAGGCCCTTTCTGCCTTAACTTCAACTCAAAGTCGTAAGAATGTAAAAATGGACAAAAGTTCATGAAAGCCCCAAAATTTGTCTAATAGGGATCAACAAAAGATGCCAAGAAAAGTCTAACAGCATGAAAAGCAAGCAATCAGCAGTACTTCCTCACAACTCTTACTTGTAGCAAAGAGTTTCAGAGATTTACAGAGTCCATCATACTATCTGTGTAGACGTCAATGGGACCTTTCTACCAGCAATTTCTCCAAATCCTTTCAAAACCTGATGTAAAGCAGTAGCATCCTCTACTTCCCCTGACAAGAAGTTCCACAGCCTTTTACTGAATATCTAAGTAATAACTGTTGTCTGGTTTTGAAACCCTTACCTGCTAAGAACACTTATCTGGTGTCCCTTTAATGTTGCACAAGAAGAATGAACAGTCACTTCCTCTTCACCCTCTCTTATATACATTTTGGACACAACTGTTACGCCCATTCCTGACTTCTCTCAGCTAAGACGAAAAGATGAAACAGTCCTAGCCTATTTAGATGTTCCTCATACGGAAACTATTACATTCCTTTACACCATGCCTGACTCCTCTCATTTTATCTTCTCCATTTCACAGACACAAACCTCCCATCAAGATGAACGAGCTCAGAGTCCAGACAAATATAAAAATAGTTACGACTACAATGTGAACATCTGCAAGATGTGTTGGAATTAATTTTTCAGATGACTCACAGAAGTTCAGAGACAATCACTGTCTATGTCACACAAATTTACCCAAACTCCAGTCTTCAGTCCTTGCTTCTTAAGAGACAAAACTTACATCTAAACTATTTGCAATTTTCAATACAAAAGTAATCACCAGAGGTTACAGTTTATCTTTCAATGACATCCTTTTCAGCACTGAATAGCACAGACTTTATTTCACAAAATAACCTTTCAAACACACGTATTTGGGCAATCCTATATGCTAACAGTCATGCATACATATGTCCCTCTTTCCGCTTCGCATCTACAAAAAAGCGTCAAGAATAGCTAAAAATCAGATAACTAGACCTGATTCTATCCTTTTACTGAAGCATATCTAGAGATCCTATAACTTAGGTAACTTGCAAGTAAGAATTGGAAAGCATTGAGCATATTCCTTTGTTTTCTGACACTAAAATGTTGTAAATGCTATAGTTCTCCAGGTTTCAAAAGAGTTTAGAGGTCTGAAATTAAACCATGCGAGCAATAAAAGTACCCATTGTTGCTTCATTGCCTGCAGAGTTCCTTTTTGTCACTTAAAATGTCTTACATATTTTTCGGTAGATTTGTTATTAACTTAAGCACTGCTCCTAAATCTCTTAAGTTTTAGATTGAACCAAATAATTCAGTTTGACACAGCTCTAGTGCAAAGGACAAAAACAAGTTGTGAGACTGGTTCATCTCAGAAGAGCTCAGATCTTAATGACGACAAAAGTTCTCTATCATGAAGGTTGCTGAAGCTTCACAACATAAATCCTGCTGACTTAAGTTCTTGTACACTACACAACTAAAACTGAATTTAAAAGAAAAATCATCTTTAAAGTTATGCGCTGCTTATACAATGTCATGTCATTTTCAGATTTAAATACCCCTCTGTTCCTGAAAGAGCAGGACAGATGGAAGCAGTTAGAGGAAGAGTTCATTGGAACACATTAACAAGAATTATGCTTAAGCTCCAAAAGACTTTAAAGCAATACAATAAAAACAACGCATGTCCAGAACAAGCAGGCCCAATCTAAAGCAGCAGACCATGTGACTGTCTTAAATGATAAGGCCCTACTTCTCCCTTTAAATGAAGTTGCTGTTGTTGGAGATTAGTCTAAGACATAAGCCTTGAATGACCTCACTAGACTTTTTATTTCACGGACTTGCGAAGAAACAAAAGACTTTGGTGTTGCCTGGAAGTGGACGGGCAAATCTACAACAAAGAAAGCTAAAAACTACTATAGTGTGTAGCACTGTTGATCAAAAGCATGCAATAAATTCCCAACCTATCATCATTCACACAAATAAAGCTCATCTACAATACATTGTAGGTCCTGAGACAGCTCCATCTACAGCAGTTTCCTCACATTTCCTTTTCTGATTGTTGTTCACTCTTCCCTGTCTGGCTTCTAGGTAAGCTCTGGGAAAACAAATGCAAGGATGACTTCCAAGTGACAACGATTTTTGCAAGTACAAAGAAAAATGTTAGCACTAATAATTTTCATCCACTAAGTAATAACTTGAATAAATCATAAGCCTGTTTGCCAATATTAACAAATAGATGGCAAAACAAATCAACACAACTGTGTGGAAATTCCACAGAGGACAAAACTGTCAGATGTCTGGAAGAAACAAGATACCGAGAGCTTTTTGTACATTATTGACGGATGCTATGAACTTTTTAAAAGAAACAAAAAAACCCCAAGCTTCCCAAGTTTATTTCACTGTACAAATAGGAATTTTACTTCCACACACTAACTGACAACCAAAAGAATCTGTTGAAAATAGTGTGAGGGCTCCCTCTTCTGACAGTGCTTTGGACAAACTATAAAGCTGGTCAGCCTGTGTGTATCAGGGTATGTTGTTTCGGAAAGAAAACCTGGCTCACATATACGATATTTATTTCCCATTAATTAAGAAAGCCAGAAGGGTTTTCATCTTAAAGGAAAATGAACTTAAGTCCAAGAAAATGGTAAATATTGTTATTAGAAGGAAATTGATTTGTATCTTACAAGTAGGATTTAAAAATAATGCATATTTTGATTGTGTAGCTTGGAAGGAAACTATCACAATAGGAAACACAATGTAAGACTGATATTAAAGCATTTAACAGATTCATAGATAAGGTCAGCTGTGTCCAGAATCAGAAGATAACAAATGGTACTTTAGAATTTACCAAGCACAGACCTACTGAAGTAATATCTGAATATAGTGGCCTTAAATGAATCACTAAAATGGACATCATTAGACTTGTTGACCCAGCTCCCTTCTAAATCAGACCTCAGAATTCTTGGTTAAGAATGTATTGGAAGTCAGTAGGACCCCAAAAAATAGATATTTGAGAATCATAGACTCTGTTTTAATTTTTCTTTTAATACGTATTTGTTACTATTTCTCTCCTGTTGAGCTGCTGCCCCTCCCTTTGGGCTAATTACTCAAGTCAGCTTTCCTTTCAACCAACCCCCTCAACTTTTGCTGGGCAAACATCACCTGAAACAGCCCCCCAGTTCTCCCAAAACCATAAGATAAACAAGAAAACACACAAGCCAATGGTAAGCCCTTAATCATTAACTCCCAAGTACAGTAACTTCAAAAGCTACACTTCACTAGAATTAGTATACTTAGGTCGTTTACACAGAGGATCTCAATTTTTCACTCAATAGCTGCTCAATTAAGCAGACTGCAAACAGCCTTTGAAGGCAGATGTGTTGCTAACTTACAAAACTTGAACTGTTTGCACATCCCTTAATCATAGAAAAGATTTAAATATCACTCTACAAGATGTATCCCCTACACATGTTCTGTTCACAAAACTCAATATATTCAATAAACAAAGCCAGTGGAAGATTTTGCTCGTGTGGTCTACAAGGAGCCACTGTTCCTTATTTAATACACTGCTGCACACTCTTCACTTTGGTCTAAAATCCATGTTTTGAAACAGCTCTCGTTTCATCTGGGAACCTCACAAATAAATCATCATTCCCAGGTGACAAAAATTGCCTTTTCACCCTCAGGGAAAGATTGATGCCCAATACATAGTTTATTTCCCTATTGCTTGTCTTGTCTCTGGAGAAAGCTGATATTACTCTCCTGTCTGATGACCTCTGAATCTAATCACCTGTAGTTTCCAAACTCCCAGATGCACGATATGAACACATCAGGACGAGCTCAGCTGCATTTGTAGCAGTACGATGCAAATCTCGTACGTTCCTGAGTCAGATTTTAAAATAAATAGTTTGCTTGTACTTTAAAACATTCTAATAGTTTAAATATGTATTCTTCTATAACACAAAAGTGAACAGTTGAATAGGGCAAGTTAATTTTGGCTAGTACAAGGGTCAATAGGAGCAAAGAAGTCAAATGTCCACAGCCTATACTTTCCAGCCATGGCAGCCTGAAAAACAGAGACACCCCCATAGATGAGAGGACGGAGCACTGAACTACCAAGATGGGCAAACACCATAGCTCTCATGGACAGCAATTATGATACCACCAGTATGGTCAATAATGCCATGTTGCACGCAAAACAAAACTCATTCTGTAAAATAGTAGTCTCTACATACAGCAGAAATAGGCAATAGAAAGAACAGTTCCTCTGATCATGAGCAAAGCAGACATCTATTTTAAACATGTGTAACTAACAAAACTAACTTAAAATCAAATTTAGTTTCCACTAAACCTTAAAACAGCTTAGCAAGCCCCTCCCAAGAAAACATGTGTTTTAAAAGCACTGGTGAGCTGGCTGAATTAAAATACATTTGCTGTTGCATCTCATTTAATCTCCCATACTGCTTGAACTAGCATAGTTTCTGATCGTCAGTCAGGATGTACATTAATAAGAGTCCAACTTGCATTTGCCACCTACTATTTATTTTTCTTTTCCATCCTCTTCCAGGAAGGTAACGTGAAGTCATAAAAACCACCCCAGTCTTTCAAAGACTCTACAGCTTAAATTAGTCATCTCAGTACACAGCAAAATTTTACTGCTAGACCAGCAAAGCACAGTGCATACAGACACTGCTGTAATATAACATTAATGTTGTTTGAACAAGTAAAACACTTTTTAAAACAAGAAGCCATTACACTGGAAATACTAATACAATTTCTTAATAAATCTAGTTTTCATTAAACAGAGAAAAGGCACTCATCACCCTACCTTCAGTAACCTTAGTTGTTACTGAGGCATACAAATTATCCACTTAAGTTTTAAAATTAATCCAGTTTATACAGTATAATCATCATTTCAACTGAAGTTACCAGCCAAATAGGTGTCCAAACAGACTATGACTGCAAAACCTTTACTCTTGAAAAGGGAAATAAAGCCAAAAGTATTGAGACATATAGCCAAAACAGTCACTTGTATTTTACTTTTCTTCCCATGTTAAATCAACCTGGTTTACCTTCTCACAGAAGTCTGTAAGAGCTGTGAAATCCCATTTCTTGGAATAAGCAACATTGTATCTCAGTATAGCCTCTTTAAAGAGCACAACAAGATAAAGTTTAGACGCACTTATTAACAGTAAAAAAACCCTTTTATGAAATTTTGTTTTTGAAGGAACAGTACCATCTAGTGGCTAAAACCTGTTACAGAGCCTAACAAAATCCATAAAACTCTATTAATATGATGTGACTCCACGATACTGAATCTTTTAGTTTAGGTTTAGCATTGAATAAGCTTTACTCTACAGGTCTTTCCTCCTAGCACAAAACAAGACAAGGCATGCTTGGATCCGTGTACAACACACAAGCTAAACATTCCCTACCCCATACTTGCCCTCTTTAAAAATATCAAAAAAAAGTGTCCCTCAGCAAAACAGCAGAAATTTTACCAGTTTAGGAACTTAAACAATCAGAACCACAACAAAATGAAATAGGCCCGTTACAACAACCACCCCCTTTAAAAAATTCTCAAGAAAAAAATACCCAATAAAATAGTATTGCCAAGGGAAGTTTGAAGGGCTGTCAGGGAAGCACTATTTATTCTTCTAATGTTTATCTGGAGCTTTTGCATCCTATTCCTTCCCTGCCTTTGGGGTATAATATAAATTATATTATTCTTCACAAAAAACATAATAGCAACTCTAAGCTGCTCCAAAACACAATTCATTAAAAGCTAATGAGAACTATAAATGTTATCAACAGAGCTTCAGTCTCCAAGCTTTACAGACTTCTTTCAGCAGCTTGAATTGTTGCAATTTTAGTGCAGTACACTAGCGTGAACAGTTACTGTTTCAAACTCTCACCTGTGCATGGCCCTACCGTCTGGTTATAGAAAAAGCCTACAAGGCACATTCACCACAAACTAGTAGATACCACTGGACAAAAGCAGATTTGTGCAGACTTAAAAAAGAGAATTCATTTTAATAATACCTAATAAATTCAACGGTAACACTTAAGACTCATTAAGACCCATAATTTATTAGGGACTCCCTTGAACACATTTAAAAAAAAAAAATATCTATTTTTATAACTGATTAAACAAATAGGACTAAGCCAGAATCATGAACAGTACACGGAGAACTTGAACGTACTTACGTGTATATAGACTTCATTTCAAACTGACAAGCTTACCTTCAAATCATGCGAGCAAGTAAATTTGTTAAGTAAGGCAGTTTGGATGAGTTCCCATCGACTTCCAGCAGTTCTATCTCCATTCTTTAAAAGAAAAGTCCAAAACAAAGTCAGATAAAGTTATTCAAAACAGAAATACATATTTACTAATACTTGTCTTCCTTGACGCATTTTTTAAAATAAAGTTTGCTTTATTTGTGAAGTTCTTTAAAAATAAAACACATATTTTGAGTAACTGTGAAGTACTTCTGCAACTTCTAGTCCATTGAATTTTAAGAATTCATTTTTAATTGAAGCATTCACAAAATTCGTGAAGAGCTCTTTTTCACGTATGCAGCACTCTTCCTCCTGCCATCTCAAGATAATAATGTTCAGTACATTCCTTGTGAAGAAAGTGGATTTTGCAGCTAAAACATGACCACAGTTTATAAAATCCATAACTCAAAAATATAAACTAACCTTATAGAAATGTAGTATTAAGAACATGAAGAGCACAGATTATAAAAGCATATTGCTACAGCCAACTCTTGCGTCAACTCAAATTTAAGACATCCTTGGTATTTTTCCTCAACAGAAAGTCTTATTGCCCATTACAAGCAATAATGATATTTCTTATGAGACTACCACAAGGGCAGAGACAATTCACCTTGCCCAAATGGCAACAAAGATCTCATCAACACTTATCTCTGAAACATTAATTAAATTCATTTTACACTGTGTCTGTAAAATTGATAAATGAAAAGACAGAGTATTTCCTAGGAGCTACAAAAATTCTCTCTTCCAGATTCAAGTATCAATAATCATTACCCAGTCTTCACTACAGGATACACTCGCTCATTTTATTCACCACAGTCTAGAGTATTCAGTGGGTATCTTTAAGTGAGTCTCAAGCAGTGACAAGAAACACCAGATGAACAAATCATGAAGGGCCACCTCTACTCTCATCAGCACTGTTTTAACAGAACAGCAGTCAGATACATCTCAATCTATCAGCAATACCTGACAGACTATTGTAATCAGAATGTGGTTACAAACTAATTCACATCTGTTGTCATCCCAAATTGCTTCATACACACACAAAAAATAACATATAACTTATATGGAATATAATTTGATATGCCCCTATAAGTATAGAAATATATACACCATCAAACCAATGGCTAGGTAAAATAATTACTACAAAAGAACAAAAAATCTTCTGCTCTGCCTGAAGCACCATGACCCAGAAAACAGCTTTTCAGACCAGGTACATTAATCTTTTTGATTTTCCAATCCCGTACACACAGTTTGCCAATTGAGCAAATGCAGTAAACTGAAAACTCATCTATATGTAAACAAACTTACTTGATTACAGACCTGTAAATACTCTGTCTTACCTCATCCTCTACAGGGTATAAATTTTGTTCTGAGCAGGGCATTTTAACATGTTTGTTGTCCCACAAATCTTTGTAGTGAGTTGGAAAAGGTTTAGGCACCTCTCCTTCCCTCAAGAGATCCACCTGCAACACAGAAGGAGGGGGAAATAAAGCACAGGCTCTACTTTAAAGTTTTTAAATGGAAGAAATGAAAAGCAAGCAAAAGCAGTTTTAAAAAGCTCTGATCTATAAAAAACCTTTTTGGAAAGAGGAAAGCTACAGACTGACCACAGATGGATGGATATTCATTCAGAAAACACACCACCTGTTACTCTTATGTTATACTTGGTGAAAGTGAACCTTATCATTTGACCTCTTGAAACACTCAACACATGCAATTATTTTATGTCAAATTATCAGCTCAAGACTTCCTCTCATTTATGAATTTAAGTAACTACATAGTTTCAGCCAAATATTTTCAAAATGTAGTTTCAAATGTAACCATAGTCATGTGCAGAAATAACACTGAAGAGGATGAGAAATCATAGATATAGCAATATTTCAAGTTTACTCCACAGAATATCAGGAATGTAAAAATAAATAACATGACATTCTTGAAGACTTAATCTGCTATACAGCCTTCTGGCAGCACTGACTCTCTCAGAATTTGCATTTAAACTTGATGTGCTTTTCTTTTGTTTGGGATTTATCCATGACCCTACAAGTTTCTGTCCACATGTTTTATTTCAACAATAATTTGACTGCATACTACTCCAAAGAATTTAGATCAAATCTGAGCTATTTGCCCTTAAGTGCAGTGTTAAAATTGCTAGAAACATCTCTTCATTCTTTGTCTTTTTCATATCTTGAATATCTTGAGCCTTTCGTATATTTTGAACTGAAAACAGAATTATTAATAACATGAAAATGTTGAAGTACAAATTTTACTTGCAGACTTATTTAAATTCCCACAATTTACAACTTCAAACAAGTACGTACACACACACACCTACGACCTATGCAAAAGAAAAATACTTGTCCCTAACAAGCCAGAGGCAGTAAAACCATAATTACATTTCTTCTGGATCTTAATATCATAATTCTCTGCATCAGCAAAGTCAATTTTCAAGAAAATCAGTTGCCCCAGTCTGCTCACAAGGAATGGCAAAGAAAGATCTCCACAACCTGCTAATACTATAAGACTAACATTTGGCATTTCATATTATTGAACAATTCAGTAAGAAATTTGATTTCAGGTAACACAACGAATTATCGTACTCTGACGGTTACTGTATGATTGGCTGAGGGTCGCAGATGGGGAAGACGGGCCCCACACATAGGCATTCTTCTCATCTCTTCAATTGGCGTCCCAAACCATTTCTTATTCATTGGAAGAGGAGGTGGCATATATTTAGCAATCTTCTTTCCTGGCCTCTGGGGTTTGAATTCACACTTTTCTTTCCTGCTGTCAAAATAAAATACGTTGAGACATTTTATTCCCACTGAAAAACCTGGTAGGCAAATGCATGAATTTCCACTCCAGGGTTTCATTTATACCAGTCAGTGTATTTGCTAGCCTTTGCTGTGGCCCCAGGCCAAAGCTTTATTTGGGGTAAACCCCTTCCACCACCAGCCTCCTCCCCAGCACACACAAGCACGTGATGTCTACGAAAACACTCTTCTCTACAGGCTAATAAACACTTTCACAGAACTGGAGTTGGTTAGCAAAGCAAGGTTTTCCTCTACAGAGTCATGCTCTTTCTCAACAGCATGTGTTTATCCAGGGACACAAGACAGACTCATTTGTCAGGACACCCTCTACAGACTCTTCTCAACTGTTAGAATACAAACATGTGCATGCACAGGTGCACATATTCCTTCTTCAAACTTAAAAAAAACAAACCCAAGAAACTTCTTAATCATCCTTCTCACTAGGGTTGTATTTTTCATGCCAGGCATACAATATTTGCAACGAAAGTAGAAATTCAAAAGTAATAGAAAAAAAAAACCTTGCAAAATTCAGATACATGGAAGAGCAGATGACCTAATCCTCTTCAATGATTAAGGTATTTGCATGGATCTGAGATATTTTGGGGAAGAAAAACCTGAACCTCCTCTATGTTTGATGTAACATACCAGATGTTTCTCATGCAAGAGAAAGTTCTCAGAGTAAATGCGAAAAGTTAAAAGCCTACACTTTGAGGTACTGCTTAGACCTCTAAATTCCCCTTACAGGACTGACTCCACCCTTGGATAAAGATGTTGCCGAACCTGTTTGCTGTGTCCTATATATATATATATATATATATACTGGCCTATGCCAGTATCTTCAGGTGCAGACAATGCCTCCAACCTGGCTGATCACATGCAAATGGTGTAGCCACATCGGCCTGACACTGGGTACAAGCCCATCTGAGAGCCAAAGGATAATTCTGGCATAGCATTACTGATGACTGAAATCTGTTTGATATGCTACTGCCTCTTTCTCCACAATTTAAGATCCAAGTAATTCTACTGTCTGCTGTAGACCTGGTCTAACAAAATCAGGATGAAAGCTTTAGGATTTTCTAATTGCTCTCTTACGCACTATTGAGAACACCAGTATTTTGCCTGACACTGTGGTTTATAATCTTCATCTCATCTTGTTCAGGCTCAAAAAAAAAAAAAAAGGAAACAACCCTCTACAGCCTCATACTCTACCTTACTAATTATTTTGTAAAGCACTGCTAGGATTCCCATCTATCTACACAGCAAAACTTTTGCATTAGTTTCCCTTCTCCAACATGGATTTACCGTAACACACAATGCTCTACCACTCACAAACACAAGCCTCAAACCTCTGCTGCTTTGTTTCAACAGCAATTCATTTAAATTAGTGATCCATCCATTTTTCCTAAAAACTACCTTTTTTTTTTCTTTCAAAATCCACTTTCAGCCTACTCGTCTCTTAAGATTTCTCAGTTGCAAGCTCCCACTGCTAGTTAGCCACCCTCTGCCACCCACTTGTTAATTTCCTTGAAAGGTATGGTTTGTGCTGCTCTTCACATCCAGAAAGGACCTCACAGTAAAGATGTTCAGAATTGCTTTCTTGCCCTACTTTAAGGACTCCAGTCTACCAAGATAATTGTTTATTACACCAACACACATGGTCCTCTTGTTTCTACTTCCTCTTTTGCTGTTTATTCACTTTCTCAGCTCCCACTAAAATCTAAGCTCTTCAGAGCAGAGATTATCCTTTCATCCTTACACAACATCTAGCATACAGAGTCTTGGGTCATGCTCAGGGCTTCTGTTTCCATTGCTGCAATGTGTCATCACCAGTCCTCCTCTCTTCCAAATTACACATAAAGCCAAAGAAAACCCTGAAAAACACACACACACATCTCTACAACTGCTTTCAAGAGTGAAATTTTTCACGTCTATTCCAATCAAAGCATCAGCAGCACTGATGCTTCAACAAAACAGATCTTAGGTTTTTTGACAGATTAAACTAAAAAAAAAGAAAACATCAGTTTCCTCAAACATTCTGAATGAAATAACGAGCACTAGAGCTACACTTCATAAAGCACTCCTGTACTGCCATTTGAAATGAAGGGGCAGACAGAACACTACCTTTTCTCCTCAGCTTTAGGTATCCTCATAAAGTGAGAGGTGATTTTGGAGTCCCTCTTTATACTCTGTTTTGCACCTTTGCAGTCTGATGACGGAGCAGGAGAGATCCCAGGTGACTTTGTATGCAGACCATCCTCTTTAACAGAATTATCTATTTCCTCAAAGCTTTCACAGCCCTTAGCAGAAAAACGTGACTTTCTTGACTCCAGTTCAGTATCCCCATATTGAATTCTAAAAGACTTGTTTACGGATTTTGACATATTAATCTCCTCGCGCTCATCAAGAAATGGACTCGTTTCTTCATCAGCCTCTGACCCATGACAGCTATTTTTAGAATTATCTACATCCATTGGTGACTCCGGTTCACTTTCTTTCTCAAAAGCAGGTGAATCCCCTGAACAGCTTGGATATCTGCTCAGTTTCCCAGGACCTCCAAGATTAGATATGCAAGCATCACAACCAGCATCTGAAAGTGGACTTTCCGGAACTACATCCCCTCCTTCTTGTTCGCCTTTTAAAGAGGCAGAATCGCAGCTCTTCAGCTTCTGTGAATTGCATGAAGCCACTTGTCCATCTGTCTCAGTGTCTTTTGAAGAAGGTTTTGTATTTCCCATTTTCAAAGACCGGCCTGATGACAATTTCCTCTGAGTCCAATTATCACCACTTTCTTCACAGCCCCTCTGAGCCTGCTTGCCAGTTTTGTGCATCTGATCAATGTTGGCGTTTTTAAAGAGGTCTCCAGACTGCGTCCCCTTCACAGGCTCTGTGTTCAAGAATGGATCTTTGTCGGCAGCATCCCAGTTGTACATGCTACCTGTCTGAGGCAAATTTACATGCTTTGCACCAACTTCCACAGATATTTTTGAATAATTTTGCTGACAAATATTCTCTAGCTTTTTCCTATCATGCTCACAAAAGTTCTCTTTTTTAATGGAAGTCATCTTGGGATTTGCTTCAGTATTGTTATTAATTTTGCTGTGTAAGCTGTGGAAGAGAAGTAAAGGAATTCAATGTTTTGGAATTGAATGTCTTATCTCCAAATTAAATTTCTGTGTATACATATATATTTTTTTTAAAGGAATGATTGCAAACATACAATAGAAACTACAGAACTTTACCCACTGTACTCTGTAAGTAAGCTCTACTGGGATCAACAAGTTTTACTGCACTGGGGGGTACAGCTCAATAACAGCCTATGTCCACTTAAAGGCTCCAAAGGATGATGCTTACCTTAGAAATCTATTCCAGTGACTCATTATCCTTATTTTCAAATCTAAACAGTATTAAGCTGTTATTTAGATGTTTTCTTCAGATGAGAAAAGTTAGAAGTTATGATAAAGTCCTCCTTAACTTTCATTTTAATCAGTTAAATACAGTGAGCAAGGAAATCAATGGTTTTGTAGCCATTCCCTCAGAGCTACAAATTCATCTTTTAGAAGAGCAGGACGCAGTAATCCATAGCATCAAAAACACCCTATTACTTCCTTACATTTATAAGCAGCCCTTGACACTTCAAAAAAAACACAAGACAGAAGTATAAAACATATTTAGAACTGATACGGAAAATTAAAAGACACATTAGGTGAATTATTTTTAAAGATAAAAACAACCCAATTTCCTAATGTCCTGTGCTGTCACACACAAAGAACAGAAAGAAATGTGTCCTAACAGTCACACAGGGAAATGAAGCGAGTGTTGTATGACCAGCTGATACTTCTCAAGAAGACATTGGGAAGTCATTTCACACTTACGTACTAATTTTTGCATCAGTGTATCAATAAAGAAAAATACTTAGATGCCATATGAACATGAAAAAAAATATTATTAGTCTCAGTGAACATATTGCTCTCAACAACACCTTCTCCTTAATGTTTTGTTACAACATTGCATATAACCAATGGAAAATAAGCATGCTAAACTCTGTACCTCTGATCATTGCCCAGTTTCCCATCTACACTAAGCAGAAATATACACAATTATCACACAACTGAACATCTTAATAGATTCCTTTAGGCATTAATCCTCTCCATGAATGTTAACAGATCCTCTTCTAAAAGAGCACTCTGGATAAAGAGATAGCATTCACACCTTCACCACTACAGAACAAAAAGAAAAAAAAAAAAAGTACTTGGAGCAACAGATGACAGCTTGGAACTTCACCCATAGGAATATTATTTGAAAACAAAAGGATTTTAGAGGGTTTTATGTTATGATAATTTAATTCCCCATCTATACATTTGTTCCTGCACTGAAAATTCTGATGGACAAAAATGAAAGTTATGTTACTGCTGCATCTCAATGAAGGATTGTTTAAAGGTACTGGCAACACCTGTTGTCAACTTAAGATGAGAAATCAACTGTAACACAAAGACAGCTTTCAAATTCAAACAAATTAAAATTACGATGTCAACTGCAATAGAAAGACATGTGAAGAAGCATTTACACAACTAACCTGCTGCTTGAAAATGACTAGGCGGTAATCTGTCAGCAACGCTGGAGCAGGGCATATAAAAGCAATATTCTTAACATGAATCTTTTAAAAAAAAATCTCTCCTTAAGCATCCTCTTAATATCTCTGCTTTACTGCAACCTATAAGCCTGCAATTGAGCCTTCTGTACTTTTGTATTAATCACTATCACAAGTTTTCATAGTTTATCTTAAACATTTCAACACCACTATGGCTTTCAATTTATATTTGTTAACCACTATCAATGAAAAATAAACGACCACATTTACAATTGCAGTTATAGAAAGGTAGTATCTGATACTCCTCTGCACCAGATAGTTAAGCTCTTCGGAGTTTAATTTTAATGCTGCTTTGCAAACATTGCTCCTCACAGACTACGTTAGCAGAAAATATCAAACTCTAGCTGGCGTCATTCAGCAGCAAAACATTTTTATAACACCTTTCACAGAGTAACTTAAATGCACATGTGAGCACCTGTAAATTCTGGTCCAAATTAAATTAAATTGCACATGCACTACAATCACAGCCCAATGACACAAACCAAAACAGACTTTTGGCTGTAAATTAACAATGCTACTGTGAGTTGAATGCAGGACTGTCAGTCAAAATCTGTAACTGTTATTGCCCCACGTTAAACAAAAATAAAAGCAGAGCTGTTTACTGAGGACATAGACTGATATTACAGCTAACTTGATCTAGTGCTTGGCTGCCACTGGAAGCAGCAGTCCCACTTCGCCTTCGCTTGCAGCAGGTTCCCATCTTTTTCTTTGCAGGAGGAAGGGTATTTAGTCACCTAAACAGTGAGGTGCTTCAGGAAGCTAAGTCAGCAAAAAAGTTTGGTTTTGGGGGGGTTAGGGGGAGGGGTGGGAGATTAGTTAGCTTATTTTAGTGGAAGTCCATCAGTCAGTTATACTCAAGAGGACGAGCCAAGGTAAGGAAAGCAGCAGAAATGGGGTTGCCTTTTATTCAGTAGCTAGCTGTAACATCAACCTGCATCTTTAGCTCCCCACAGGCCCACTCAAGGAACACAACTTTTGGATAGGTATGCTGTACATTTTACCTTTTGGACTCAGTTGTCTTGGGTCCTTTATTCTCCAACCAAGTGGTAATCGTCCGTTGTTTACAAACTGAAAAACCACAGTTCACTACATTATTACAGGAAACATGATAAAACTACAACATGATTGCATATGAATAAGATAACTTGTACTGAATGAAGATAAAAACACCTCAATTAAATCCTCATTATAATCTCTACTATAGGGAGCATCCAGACACCAACACTATTAACACGTGACGCAATGTTTAATTTGTATCAGTCAGCAGCGATAGCTCCTGTAATAATCTTTATAAACACCGGGCATGATGTGGGGTCTTTTTGTTACCCAACATTTTTTTATATGGTTAAAAACACACAGTGAATGTCTAGATTAAAAAAAAAAAAAAAAAAAGGCAACTTAGAGATGATAATGAGAGCTGTAAATTTCAATTACCACCATCACTACAGTCAGCCCTGAAATCTACTTCTGCTGAATTTTGGAATGAAGAGGCAAGATGACATAACTTAAACAAAATTAACAGCTAGGCATCTCAGAAGAACCAGCTGAGAACCTTATTTGTATATAGCATACTGTGAAACATGAGACTTAATATAAAGATTGTACAGCTTAGAAGTGACAAGTGCCGAGAAAAGGACAATTTTCCCCCTCCATCCATAAACAATTTGTAAAGCCTATCAATGCTTACTACCCTAAACAGCAAAAAGTGAAGGACGCATTTTTTCCAGATTTACTACCAATGACACAACTCCACTGAATGTGATCAGTCTTATCTCTGTGACACTGCAGTTTAGACAAGCTTTCAACAAAACAGCAGCACACAAACCAATTATGTAGGGACTTGAGGGGGGAATGGGGAGAAAAGACTCAAGGCAGTTATTTCACAACTGGAAAGCAATAATGTTAGCGTAAGAAGGGTTCTTCTGTTTTGCTTTGTTTTTTTAAAAGTAATTCTGAAAATGTGGCAACTGGCCTCAGTTGCCTTTCTTTCCATTTGCTGAGAGAAGTTGTCCACCTGCCACTGCTGACCGTGCAAGGTGTTTACTCACTGCTTAAAACTGGGTAGGCAAAATTTGTAGTTCCCCTATTGAAACAGTAGTTTTGCAGAACTTAAAAAACAGTACAGCAGATCGCGATATTCAGATTAACAGACACTACTGAAAGACTCAGCATTTTGCTGCAAATGGAGGCTGTGTAACTTGTGGCATAGGTAGCTGAAGCCATAGGTAACTTAAGAGACATTGTTTCATAAATGATTTCCCTAAATTCAAGGCTTAAAACACTTTTCCACAGCTGGTTATTAAACATCCTCATCAAAAGTACAGGATTTCTAGAATGAAAAAGTAATCTCCAGAAAATATTTAAATCATTTTAAGTTCTTCTGAAACAGCACAAACAATAGTGCAAAACTGCCACCATGTGACTAGGTCACCCTGAGGTAATGCCAAGCAATACACAGACTAAAAGCACGGGGATACCTGTGCCATACTCAGCCATTTAATTTTTCAACAAATGGTCAGCTTCACCCCACTCAGACAAAAACTACAGCTTGATTAATTTTATGAACTAAAATATTTTTATTGCTAAAAACTCACCAGAACTGAAGTGTTTTAGTCATTCTGTTTATCAAATGTCACCTTCTTATATTTGAAGTGTTAACCCAAATTGCTACAAGAAAGGGGAAAGAAGCAGCCAGAAGAAAACCTGAAGAGACATGTTAAGACAGGCAATGAATAAGCCCCTCCAAAGGCAGCTGACTACTTCTTTAACTATAAACTTGCATTGAGGAAGGAATACTTATTCATTAGCACAATAAATAGAAGTGATAGCAGCAGCATGAGAACAGAACCAAACAGCTTTGGTCCGAACTTTAACACCTGACTAGCCATTTAAGCCCTATAACCAACATAACACACATCCGTTTTCTTTAATACTACTCACATCTCTTTTTGCTATAGATAAGGTGATAGAAACATAAAGAGGCAACAAAAAGACAACATGGGCTTACATTCAATGTAAACAATAAAAACAGACTTTGGTGGTGTAATTTTTTTTTTTTAAAGTAGCCTCTAAATTTCCATTCAAGGCTCCCCGAATCATTCCCATAAAATAAACAATTCCTCAGAATCTATTACTGAGGAAAACAATTGTTTAGAAGATTCTTATTTATCACTCTGTAGGAGTGCATACACATAAGGTCAAACAACTGTCTACTCCAAGTTGCCTCTCACTTACTGGTTACTGAGGTTTGCGTCATCAATGGAAGACCATAGCAAATCTGTTTCTTTTTTTTCCTTCTCTGCACTCCTTTCTATTTCTATTCCTGAAATAGGTACTTCATTGTGCATTAAAATTTTGACAAGCAAAAATAACCCGAGGAAGCCTTGCAGGAGCTTTTTCCCCATAGCAGGGAGCCCCCCATGGGACCAGCAGCACCCCGGGCCTGCAGCCACGTGTCCGTGAGGGTTTCTGTCACCATCCTTCGCTCCCCCTGCCGTGACAGCCTACCACGATACGCCGCTGAACGTCATTTCTCTTGCAGCACGTCCTTGTCCCCTCGCACACTAAGCACGCTACCTTTCGCAGCTCACACCTCACTTGGAAAGTCGCATCGCCACCCAGAGTTTGTAAAGAATCAGGTACAAAGCCAGGATAAAG
>NW_010108018.1:6911-7253 GCF_000699245.1 Pterocles gutturalis | reverse complement strand
CCTTTGAGATACCCTCCATCCACAGTGAATGCCTTTTGCTTTTAGTAATCAGTTCCAGCTTCTTCGTAGGGGAGCATGGTCTGGCAGGGACCTTCGCCCTTGGGTTATTTTCCATTCTCTTTACATTTGCTCTCAGCCTTGTCCCCCCCTTGTCCCGAAAATCCCATCCTCCTGCCGTAATTAATCAGTTCTTGCGCTACTTCCCCCCAAGTGTTACCTGGGGGTCCTCCCCTTCTCCTAGGTCTGGGGACCCTTAACCGATCTTGGAGCTGTACTGCATACAGTTTTAGAGCATCGGGCAGTCCCCTTACGAGTGGCTGTTATCTCTTTGGGGCTGCCACC
>NW_010108018.1:4622-4932 GCF_000699245.1 Pterocles gutturalis | reverse complement strand
TACTTTGTTGTAAGAGCAAGACTGAGTCCATTGTTAGACTCAGCAGGGGTTTGCTGTCCATCGTTGATGGCCTTACTCAGCAGGGATTTGCCAGTCCATGGAGTAAGGCCTTTGGCACATTCCTCGCCATCTTCTTATCTGCAACTGGAATGTTTTGAGACACCATGAGTAATGGGAGCCTGGACTGTCAATTTGCAGTCTCTGCAAAACTGTATGAATAGTCCTCTACACCATCTTGCCATTTTATTCCTAAAAACTGGATCTCCTGTGCAGGTCCTTTGACCTTACTTCGTTTTATGGCACAGCTGGC
>NW_010108018.1:0-3955 GCF_000699245.1 Pterocles gutturalis | reverse complement strand
ATACCCTCTTGGGTCCTTAAAATACCCTCTCCTGAGGTAGTCAATGCCCAGGATGCATGGAGCTTCTGGGCCAGTCACAGTGGGGTGCTTATGCCACTCCTTCCCTGTTAGGCTTATTTCAGCCTCCAGTACAGTCAGTTCTTGGGATCCCCCTGTCACTCCAGAAATACGGATGGGTTCTGCCCCTTTATACCTCAATGGCATTAAGTTGCACTGCGTGCCGGTGTCCAGTAAAGCCTTATATTCCTGTGGATCGGATGTGCCAGGCCATCGAATCCACACAGTCCAATAAACCCGGTTATCCCCTTCCTCCACCTGGCTGGAGTCAGGGACTCCCTAATCCCGGCTGTAGTATCCGTTACTCATTTGTTGTACATATGAATCAGAAGTCCCTTCAAGAGGATTTTTTTGAAGTGAGGTCAGGTCTCTTGCCCTGTTTAGCAAACTGTCCACTGGAAACTGGAGCGGCACTTTTCCAGGAGGGATCTCCTGGCACAACTGGTTTTTCTTGCAATTCATGAACTCGTGCCTTTAAGATCCAAGTAGGTTTTTTATCACACACTCTCATGTCCTGTCTGTGGTCAAGCAGATAATACCACAGGTCACACCGTGGTGTGTGTTCTTTATGTCTGTTCCCTTGGGCCGGGGAGCGCCTGCTCCTGATGACTGAGACATGGGCTTCCGGTCTCCAGATGGAGGTGTGGGTTTGTGCAGATGAGGGGTGGGACCTATCCTCTTTGAACTGCCTGAACTCCTGAGACAGTTTCTCCACAGCTGAGATGCAGGCCTGAAGGGAGGAAGAGAGACTTCCTTCATATTGCCAGAGTCGGCCAGCCAATTCATCCACCATCTGTCCCTCAACCTCTCTCCAACGCATTATTGCCAATGAGTTGGCATATGATGATGGTGCATTTCGTAGAAACTTCTGCCACATTGCATTTGTGCATTGGACTTTGGATCAGAGAGTAACTGCTCGTTGTCCGGATCATTATAAATTGCCTCCAGCACAGCTAATCCCCTCAGGTACTGGATAGCCTTCTCCATGGTGGTCCACTTCCCTAGGTGACATGGAATATCTTCCTTGAAGGGGTATCTTTTCCAAAAGTCGCCTCCAGAGCCTGAGGGTTGGTGTCATTTTCACAATTCCCTTGTCACTGCCAGCATCCCCAGACCAGGATCCCAGATATCTGGCTTCCTTACCATCTAATTCCAAACTACTGACACCATTATCCCAGCATCGAAGCAGCCAGGTAACATAGCACTCATCTGGGTGGTGGCTGAAATCCTTTTCTAGCTCCCACAGCTTGCTCAGGGATAGGGATTGGGTGATTATCTCTGGTTTTACCTCTTCCTCCTGTTCTCTTGACAAACCTGGGTCATCATCATCTCTCACTAAGCAAAGTGATTTTTTGGTATATTTCTTCTTTTGTCCGGGGGAGATTGACACTGGCACAGGTTGGTTCTCTGTTTCAGCTGCAGTGCCTGTTGCAGTAGCCTTTCACCGGTGTCAGAGCAGTCGCAGTGGCTGTTGGCAGGGTCGGAGTAGTTACAGTGGCTGTCGGCAGGGTCGGGGTAGTCGCAGTGGCTGTCGGTCTGTTTTTCCCTTCTTCCCCCTGAGGATGCTGCATAGTATCAAGCAGTATTTGATAAATACTGGCCAGGGCCCAACACAGTGCGGTACAAAATCTTGGTATGACCCGGAACACAGCCTGACGCACAAGAGGCACAGCAGTGAGAGCATGCTGTCTTGAATATCCTCAGGATACTCAAAACTCTCAAAAACTGCTGTGATCAGCCTGAATGAGAGAGAGGAATTGAAGGAGTGGGAGCGTGTACCCCCCTCCCCCGTCTTTCCCTTAAACACCAAGAGGGGGTGCCTGAGATACAATAGCACTGCATACAAATACCCACCGAACCGCATGGCCTGTGCCTCCATCATATTGTAAGCCAGCGTTGTCAAATACAACAAAGTCATCGCCCTAGTCCTTCTCCCTGAGCTGATAAACATTGCCACAGGGAAAACATAATGCATATAAGTCTTCACATAACAGCACCCTGAGAACAAGTGGGCCAGCATCGTGACCAGCAGGTTGCTTAACTAATATAAGAAATGAGTGTAACAAATTATTAAAGCACGTGCTGGTCAGACTTGTCGTTATCTCAACCCTTCTACCCCACGTTGGATGCCGAAAGATTGTCTTGGGTCAGGGCCACCACCACGCAGTCGCACTGCCCCCCCACTCCCGCCGGCCTTCCCCCCTCCCGGTAAGATGGGGAAGGATAATAAAAGTGGAACCTGGTGAGTTGAGATAATGATGGATTTTTAATAATACAACACCAGGAAAAAAAAGAAAGGAGAATATAATAAGAAGACAAGATATAGAATACAATGGAAACACTGATACAATGGAAACCTCACCACCAAGAGCTGCACAACAGAGAGCCCCTCTCCTGGCTAGCTCCCCCTTATATCCTGGGCATGATGTCAGCATGGTATTGACTATGCCCACCTCCCAGCTTCTGTGAAGAATTAACCCTATCCCAGCTGGACCCAGGACATATATATATATGTGTGCGTGTCTGTGTGTGTGTGTGTGTGTGTGTGTGTGTGTGTGTGTGTGTGTGTGTGTGTGTGTGTGTGTGTGTGTGTGTGTGTGTGTGTGTGTGTGTGTGTGTGTGTGTGTGTGTGTGTGTGTGTGTGTGTGTGTGTGTGTGTGTAGAGAGAGAGATACGGTGGCTGTCAATCAGGAGCATGCAAGCTCAACATTTCTATAGAAGGCCCTTCTGAGTAGGTGGTCCAGCATAGTTCTGGGGACTATGTCAGTCTAACAGTCTGATGGAGACTTTGCCTCGGTCTCCCAAAGAAGGGCTGGCAGATAGGATGACTCAATGCCAGCTGCTTATTAGTTTTTCTACTCTGTTAATTTTGGCAATTCCCCAAGAAGCTGCTCTTTAGTTCCTACAGTGCTGCGGCAATGACATCCAGCAGTGCCAGCTGGAGAGTGACCTAAAGGGGATGTCTTACATCTGAACAGAAGATATGCATCTTCCTTTCTTGGAATTATTTGCAAATAAAACCTCAGGCCACTAGTGAACACACAGGTCCTTGCCCATGAGGCTCCCCCTGCCCCAGCACACACATTGGTCAAGAATAATATTACTGCCAGAAAGTCACTTTCTGAAGGCTGGACATTTCTTCACTATCATATCATATTATCTGGAGAATTCATTGCCAATTAATCTCAGTGTGGCCTTCCTATTCAATGGCTTTCCAGCAATGAAACTACTCCTAGAAATGACAAATCATACATGAAAAGGTTTTCAGAATGAAGGGTAAATTACTTCTTGTAAGGCACAACAATACAGTTAACCCCAATGTCTTGTCCTCCTGTTTAGCTTTATATTAAGGCAGACATTTCATAGTAATTGTGTTTTTGCATTTACAGAATAACTTCAAGACACTGAAAATGTATCTAAATCAGCATTATGTGCCAAGAAATTATGTTCCTTGCAAGTCACTGCCAGGAGCAGGAACAAAGCCCCACTCTTTTTTCTGCTGTACACTTGTATAACTGTAGCATCTACCAGCTCCTAATCACCAGCCAGTTGTCCTTCACACTCAGCATCACTGAAACGCTGGTCCCAAATTTGGTATTTTCATTTTGTTTGCTTTTGTCATGAAACTAAATTGCCTTTACCTCTTCATCAGCCTCAGCCAGAAAGTATTTTTTTTTCAGTGGGTCAGGGGTGTGAGGAGACAAGATCAGAGTGAAGAGAGCTGGTTTTATTTTCTTTTGCCACACCCTCATGGTCCCTCTGACGAAACCTGTGTGCCTCTGGAGTCAACAGCAGCTTTTCCAACAGTTTAAGGGGAATCAGAATTTCAGCCCAACAGCAAGGGGCAGTGGTACTGGTATATGGCACCTTTCAGAGAATCACAGAATGTTAGAGATTG
>NW_010108017.1:56499-71757 GCF_000699245.1 Pterocles gutturalis | reverse complement strand
GGTGAAGCCATGTTGACTGCCTCTAATTTTTACCTGAGAAGTTTAACCTGAGAAGTTTAACATGGCCCAGCAATGTCCACTTGCAGCCCAGAAGGTCAGCCGTACCCTGGGCTGCATCAGAAGAAGTAGCATGACCAGCAGGTTGAGGGAGGTGATTCTCCAGCTCTACTCTGCTCTCCTGAGGCCCCACCTGCAGTGCTGCATCCAGCTCTGGGACCGTCAACGTGAAGACATGGACCTGTTGGAGTGATTCCAGAGGAGTGCCACGAAGATGGTCAGAGGGCTGGAGCACCTCCCATAAGAGGACAGGCTGAGAGAGCTGGCATTGTTCAGCCTGGAGAAGAGGAGGCTCCAAGGAGACCTTAGAGCAGCTTCCAGTACTACAAAGGGGGACCACAGGAGGGATGAGGAGGGACTCTTTATCAGGGAGTGTAGTGATGGGATGAAGGGTAATGGTTTTAAGCTGAAAGAGAGTAGATTTCCATTAGATATATGGAATAAATTATTTTTCTGTGAAGGTGGTGAGACACTGGAACAGGTTGCCCAGAGAAGCTGTGGATGCCTCTTCCCTGGAGGTGTTCAAGGCCAGGCTGGATGAGGCTTTGAGCAACCTGGGCTAGTGGAGGGGGTCCCTGCCCCTGGCAGGGCGGGGTTGGAACTCCATGATCTTTAAGATCACTTCCAACCCAAAGCATTTTATGATTATATGATTCTATAATATATATATAACATGTAAATAAAATTTGTTTTTTTTTACCCTGGATTTTTCAAAGCAATGGAATAAGTATTTTTCTATACAGCTTTGCATGCCAATCATTAATCAATTGACAATCTGTTTACAATATTTTCTGCCAATATGAATATTTAGTTCACATAATTTTCCATTTCATTCCTTGCATAAAAAATAAGAAAAAAATACACCAGTGAAAACGCATATGAAGGGAGAAAAGAGACCATAAAAGATAGGTTCATACTAATTATGAGGAACTTGCTAACAATATAGCAAATGTTCTCTGATTTATGTGGCTGAAGGGAAGGCACACTTTCAATATTTCTTGTAGTATTACGAGGATGATGGATGACCTGTTCTGCTGTTGCAATTTTAGCAATTACACAGAGCTTGAGTAAAATCCATTCCTCTGATTCACTCTGGAGATAAAGGCATGAATAACTGTGGCCATTTTGACATCACAGAGGAAAGGAGAAATGCTGTTTTATCCTTTCTCTATAAATGGGAACCCAATCTCATCTTTGTTCAAAGCCACCCATTTTCTGTCTAAACTAACCCAAGATTCTATGCAACTTTCAAAATTAACACCTAAGTAGCACATAGTAAGCAGACGCATTTTTTTGCTTTATTAATCTGACAAAAATTGCAGTGTTTCATTATAAGCTTGGAGGTGGCCTTGCAAAGGAGGAGAAGCAGGTTTTATTTAAGCCATATATTGTTTTATGCTGAACTGCTGCTTATTTTTAAGGTTTGTTGATCTGAATTTGAAAAATAAAATAAAAATATGTTGTCCATTCTTTATAATAAAAATAATAAAAATACATTTATTAGAACACCAGTTTGTGGAAAAATAATGGTATTAAAAATGAAGCCATACTAAAGTTTACAATTTATTTTCCAGTATTTGACTGAAAAAAATGAAGCTTATAGGAAAAAAATGTGTAACTAGAAAAAAACAATGAAACATGCATGCCACAATGATTTGTGATAGTGTCATTAAAAAGTGATAAGGAAGAAACTTAGTCAATATTTCAAGTTTTTTTGCCTACTATATTGAAGATCAAAATCTTTATTTCATAAGAATGACACAATAATGTTCTAAAGAAGATAATGCAAGCACCACTATTCACTAAAAAGATTTCTTCTTAAATTCCATCTCAAAAATGGTTTTTTGCGGAAGTGAATAAAAATCCAGTCAAACTAGAATGTGACTCCAGCTAAAGTAATAAAATATTTATCTCAGATTGTTTCAAAGCTGCTACTGGTCATAAAGGGTCAAAAATGTGAGTATCAGAACACAGGTGACTTTTTGAAGGTAGATTGGGAGAACAACGAGGACCAAGACCAACTTAACATTATTGATTGCAGGATGGGATATGCTGCCGGCCAGCTCCGTCCTTCAGTCTCTGTATTGATAATGTGTGTGCAATGTACGAAGCTTTTAAATATTAATTGCACTTGGAGGATAGTGGGCAAGTTGTTCATAGCCCATGATCTGTGTAAATATGTACACGATTTTCCTCAGAGCTGGGTGTTTGTACAGTGTCGTTTCTACAGGTATCTTTAAAGTCTTCCACCTACCTAGCATGTTCTTCTGTAGCCTAGGAGCAGGCAATGTGAGACAGTCTGTTAGAATCAGTTCACTTTTAACAGAGGATTAAAGGAGTCACAGGTATCCTTGCCTGGTGTAAAGGTTCATTGACAAATGCTGAGCTTGTTGAAAAGCAAAGGAGAATGATTATGCTTTAATCATGTCAAATTGTTTCCTGAAAACTCTTGTGAATGTCAGGAGCCATTAATATACCAGCAGTTCACAGAGCTGTCTGTCGTTACGCTGAACTCCCGGAGACCTGAATGAGGTAGGATAGTCCAAAGAGCAGGAGCTCGGTTCCTCGGCGTACCAAGCTGTGGCTAACAAAGCACTGCAGTCACCCTGCCGACATTCACCGGGGTTCTCCCGTCAGGCCAGAGATCCGGACCTATAAACCTCTGACTGCCTCTGGAGTCAGTGGAACTCCTTCTGAAACAGAAAGTGATGGTTAGTGAGAGAGGAAGAGGCAAGACCAAGAGAGAATATAGGCTGTGTGAGTGTGACTGGTACTGACAACGGCTTTTGTGAATCTGAGTTTTGGCGAGTGTAAATGATGCCACACCTTGTGTGTACGAATGGGTCCCATGATGATTTTTTTTTGCTGCAGGGTAGCACTGGGCAGCTATATTAGCCCAGGAACTGGTACCCAGGTGTGGTGCTGTGCTTGCTTCCAGTGCAGGGAAGGGACAGCCAGCTCAGGAGTCTGTGACTCGTCACCGAAACAGGCTCTTGTTGTCTCTTCTGAAGTCTGCTAAGGAGGTTGAAGCTGTTCATATGGGCCTGAGATTAAGACCTAAACTTGAGATAATGTGAAAGTACTGATCTAACAAGTTGTTGACATTTAAAACCGAATTTTTTTACAACATAAACTCTCTTGGCATTGTTGCTGGAATGAGCTTGGATGACTAGGTGTTCCAGGCACTTTCAAAATCAAATAACTCAAAGAGAGTTCAAGCTGTGTACTCTGATTTCTACTTCTTTTCATCCTAAATTTCAGCTTCTTCCACTAAAATTGCTTCTGAACTGTTCTGCTAGCCTAAATGATATGGATGCTTACAGGATAAATTGCAGATGAAGACAGAATGAAAAGCAGTGAATATTAGTGGGAGAAAGAATCAGCAAATACAATGATGGAACTTCCCAGTCAGATCAGATACAAAAGGAAGAATGAGCGTCATTTTCTTTTATAGCCAGGAAACACATGTAATTGAGCTAAATGGATCCTGCAGGATTTATTTTTTTTAATCAGAACTATGTACTTGTTCATTTCTTACTAGTATATGTTTTCTGTTGCAGACAGTGCATGCCAGGCACCACAACTGAAAATGTGGGAACTGCCGTCCCTTCATTAGGACTGCCTGATGTACCCTCTTCTCCTGGTCAAGTGGTGGGGAAGCCTCCGTTCTTCCTGCAGACATGCAGGGATTGTTTCTAGCCCTGAAACAAACAAACAAAAAGCAAAAATAGGCAGATAGATAGATAGACAGACAGACAGACAGACAGATATGTATCATAGCCATATATACATACTTATTCATATATATGTAAATAAATTCAGTTATCTGAAGAGTTAACTGTAGAATTATTACTTTTAGCTGTGGATTTTTAATATATTTGAGCTCTAAAAGCTCCTAGAAATTGAGCTTCCTTGTTAGCTATTTCGTTGCAAGAAAAATATACTTTCTCTAAAGAATATATAATATTCACTGAGGAAAAATCTCTCTGAAATAAATATGATTATTTTTTGTAGTTCAATTGCAAATTGAGAGGATCAAGTCTCAGGCAAGTTAAGTGCAGATCAGTAAATTATATCAGAGCATGACTAATTTTTTTTCTGTGGATGGAAATCAGTTGTTGGATAATAGTAATTATGAATAGATTTGTGTTTAACAGCTCTATTAAGGCGCTATCAATCCTCTCAATTCCTCTCCTATGCAGTGTGTAATACTGGTGGCAGAATACAGTTCATAAGAAAAGAGACAGAGAGCAGTGGATAACTAAGCCATGGTAGCACAGCGCTTTAGCATGAGGATTGAAACCGAAGATGTCTCAGCTTTGGGGTTTTGGCCAATTCTGATTTCTTATCCACTGAGTATGGAATATGCAAACAGCAGTTGTCAGCTGAAATACAACAGAATGAAAACATCTTCAACAGAGGCCTGAATGTGGGTCTAAACTCTCTGTAACATGTATGGGAGGAGATAATGACCGAAAAGTGTCATAAATGACAGGCAACACAAGTGGTTAGTGTCAGGAGCCTCCTAAGAGGCAGAAACAACAGTAAAAGGTCATAAGCCATTTTCAGACTCCTTTCCCTCTCCTTTGGATGCTGTGGCCCTGTCTTTCAAAACCCAACATTTCCAGTTCGTGGGAAGAGGAGGTGATGATGATTGTCACTTTATCTAGTGGCTCAGGAGTTAAGAGGTGCACATGGTTAAAAAAAATTAATGCCACACTATCCGGTGGGGACAGGTCAGGAATTTCAGGTTTTCTAGTTGCTGTTTCCAGGTATGCTCAAAAGCCATTGATCATCAGGTCTCTCGCTTCAGCTTAATTGTCTGTGTTTAAATAGGCAAGAGATTTTCAAAAGCACCTGCTTTTCACCATAGACTGTATAGGAATTTTAGATGTTTGCTTTAAGGACATTCTTACATTAGGAGTCCAAAATTTAAGCATATCCTGGATTCCCAGAAATTTTACCTTCTCCAGAATAGGCAACAACTGATCAGATTTTACAAGTGTAGCAGTTTTGACCGTAAGTTCCTAAAATGTGAGTAAAAAAAAAAAAAAAATCCGAATATGAAACAGCAGTTTTGCACTGTCTTGTATAAAAGGATGGAGATGACATTTTTAGCACTCATTTCAAAGACCTGTCTGAAGATCTGCACTCCACACCAGCTGCAGACGTAACTGAGAGGAACTGAACAGAGCTGGAAGTGATTTCAGTGATGACAATTGCCTTACAATCAGAGCAGTTTTCTTTCAGTTACTTAAATGCCTTCTCCAATACCAAATTTCTGTAGGAATTAGAGCAAATCTTAGGTTCATGATGTGATTCTAACCTAGAACCCTCCAATTTTGATTATTTCTTTTCTGTAGTAAGTAATAGCACTTTCTGCTTTTTGCCTTTGTGCTGTGTCTTTCTTCCGGTCAATGGGAAGATTGTAGCCATTTTCTCAGATACTGACCCTGAATTCCAGATCACCCGAACTGACTGTATCGGGGGATTTTGTGTGAGTTTATTCCTGCACAAAACCCACAGATAAGCCATGGACAAAATGTCCCCCAAGCCACTAATTCTGCAGCATTCAACATCCATGAATATGAGAAAGCAACATAGAACTGAACCTATGGACAAGAAAAATAGTTGGTTTTCTCTTTCTAGAACTTTCCAAAGTAAAAGTTTTCAAAAAGAAAATATTCCAAAAAATATCTTGGAATTAGGTCTCAGAAAAAAAAAGATATTACTTTGACAGTCATGAGTTCCACACACTGTATCATTCTGAAATGATTCGCACAGCATCTGCTGTCCTGGCACAGGCTGTGAATCAGATGCTTTCAGTCAAGCATATGCGGATAGAAAAACCCACACCTGCAAGAAGATGCTCATGATTATGTTAGGTTAAGTACAGGAACACTGAGAGAGGTTTGAACTCTAGGTGGGTATTAACAAAGTTTTTCTAATTATCATCACCTAGAGCTGGAGTAATACTCTTTATACCTAGAAATGCATCTTAACAAGTTTTCCTTTATCTAATTTCAGGACTGCAATGGGAGCTCCGTATGGTCAACTAAGAAAACAAAATAATAAAAAACTCCCTTGTGGAATAACAAAGTACTTTTTTAATAATGAAAGCAAGTTACCACTTTTGCCTGAAGACCTAATCTAACTGAATTCAGAGTGTAAGAGAATGATAGACATTCAAGAATTCAAAAAAAGGTTCTCTGTTTTGTGGACTGTGAAACAAATTACAGGAAATTGAAACAAAAAATTCTTCCTGATGGAAAACAAACAAACAAACAAACAAAATAATTCAAAACAGTAATCAAAGAGATTCAATATTCATGAATATGAGTAATTTTTGAGGCATTGAATCAACATGTTCTAGAGAGGTTTCTGTCTTTGATATATGTTGGGCATTTCACAGTTTCACTGTCACAGACATTTAATTTTCTGCGTGTGAGTTTGTACAGTCATTTTTATGGTACATATATTTTATTGTAAATGTAAATTCAAATTTCAGTTTATACAGAGAATCACCTTGGGTCATAACTTTTACTCATGTTATAGTTTTAATTGCTTGTTTAAATTCCTGTCCAAATTCTGAAACTTTAGCTCATTTTACTCCTCTAACTGACACCTTTTGATTACTCTCAGCCCCCTTGAAGCCGAAAAGATTCAGGGATAAACATACTTTGTAAATATATACACTATATAGATATATCTGGCAAAACACCATGAAAAGTGAGGCAGAGTCTGATTTCCACCAGTAATACAGCTTTACAGTGCATTTCTGTCTTAAATTTAGGATAAGAATACTATTGTGTGCAAGGTCATCAATACTGTACTGAAATTTTAGTGAGATTGACGAAGCAGCTCCCTCCTACATATCAGCATGAAATGCCAACTTGTGCTAAGATCTTGGTTTAAGCCCAATACTTTAAATTAATTTTCCTTTCTTTTGTGTTACACGTCAAAATTGGAACTTTGCAGCTAAAGTCCCAGCTTTTTACTGAGAATATCCTTCCAGTATTAACATATACTTTGGCTTCTACCAACACCTCTCAAAGATCTTCTTATATTTATTTAATGACAGCCCAGTAATGGGCACGGTTGCACTGCTGTTCACAGCAACATTTCAGGGGCTCACGCCACTGACTCACAGCAAAGTCCAGAACACATCAGCCGAGATGTTCTTCACAGTCCAAACAAGTAAGCAAGATGTAGTGTCCTGTGCTGAAAACACATCGCTTGCATTCATTCTGCTGTCATCTCCTACTGAAAATTAACTTTAATAATAAGCTTGCCATAACTCCTATGTTCACTCTCCTTGCAACAGAGAGCAAGGAATTTTAGCCAGGAACTCTTTAACCTAAGAAAAATAAGAGCTGCTGGCAAGACCCTCTCCAAAATGTTCCCCTTGCTTTAACATTTATTTCAAACTTTTCTCTGAAGTAACTCTACCTTCATGCTAATTGCAGCTTGCAGTTCATTAGTTTCAGGGGTGTTTAAAATAGGCTGTTGTTATATAAAAGGGTCATTTTGAAGGAGGAGGTATCCTCTAAGCTCTCTGCCTCACTACTCCCAATTATTTTGTTTGGTTATTATTCAGAGATAGAAAATTTGCTGCTGTTTGATCTTTTGCTTGTTTCAGTTTATTCTAGTGTTTCAGGTGCTCTGAAAATGGTTGAAAACATCTAGAGATTAGGAGAGACATCCTGTTCTGTCTGTTGCTGCTCATGGCTGTGCAAAGCACAGGCAATCACCTCCCAGGTCTGGAGACCACTTGTGCCTTCTCCACTGCATCGACAGCTGTCATTCATCTCCAATTCACTAAATCTGCTCAGGACTGGATTTTGACTGTCTCCAGCTGCCTAGAGAAGGATATGAGGATAAAATTCTTTTTACTTCGCTTTGTTACCACCTAAACTCTGTGTGCAGGATTACAGATGCTGTATGCTCCTTCATTCCCTCCCTTCTGTGAGTGGCAAAGTAGTGAAAATGGGTGGCCATTTAGTGCCAACAAAGAGAATGAGATGAGCTTGGAGTAGCTCAGCATTAGCCTTTTGGAGCAACACAAGGTCAGAGTAACTGTTTCTTTCCAGGAAAGGACTATGACCTTGAGATAGGCTCTTTTAAGGCAATCTGCTTTCCCTCAGTTTACATGAAGCTTGAGTCTCTTCTTACTGCTCTTTAGCACTACCTCTTACATTTTATTTAAACTTTGGTGATGTGGACACAGTGAAATGCATTCCCACCCAGCCACTCACTCCCAGTAATAACATTGTACTACAGCAACATTATAATCCTGAATTTTCTGAACAGAGATAACAGCTTAGAACAGGACATCAAATTTCAAAGCTGACTTAACTGAGAAATAGCTTACATATGTAGTCAGGTTTTTATGTCATTAAGGTATGTCTGGGCAGCAGGAGTACGAGAGTGGTGAGCAGTTAGAAAGAGAAACAGGAGGAACTGTACAGCTCGGTAGAGAAGGCGCTGCAAGACAGTGCCTATTGACAAAGCCTTACAGGGCTAATTCTTGCAGCCCTCCCACAGACATAAGTGGACCCGGTTGACAGTCGCCAATAATAAGTGCACACATTAAGACAGAGTAGGAGTGGACCACCTGCATGTCTTTTGTGGTGGCACAGTGGTGACAGCAAAGTTAAGACTTCAAATATAAATCAGTAATTCTCTCTTTAAAATTAGCTATACTACTCTCCATTAAGAAAGAAAATGGAGTCTTGTGGAGCAAGTAGGAAGACAGAGTTTTTTTTTTTTAAGAAGAAAATGTTCTGGGGAACTTGTAACAGAATCAGAGTTCTGGATCAGGCAAACGGATGGAGAAACCTGTGGTGGTTCCTATTCTCTTCAAGGGGAGAAATACTGTGGAAGGAAGGAGGGAGTAGGAGTATCCAAAGCCTTTCCTGAACAAAACCATCCAGCCAACCTTTCTTTCCGAGTGAGGTAACAAGAAACTAGGAAGCGGGTATATCCTCTGGGTCTTACTGCCATAAAGGCACTTTGGGACTTTAGGCCACTTTTTAAAAATGAAGACTACCAATTTTGCAAATATGGTGGGTCACCAAATGTTTAACTCGAGTTCATGATGACAAATAATGCAGAATGCAATGGCAAATCAGACAAACTGGGACTTCTTCCCACCCTTACAGGTGTATGTGAAACACACTCACTTTCTACTTAAATGCCTGACAGCTACCCAATGTCACCATATGTTTCCAAACACATTTTTTTCCAAATTATTCCTCAGCAATACATTGTAAAAATGTAAATTAGAGTGAAGAATTGCAAAAATAAAGAAACTCCTATTTTCAGGATTGCAAGAGAAATAAGTTGTCAGGAAAGGGCCATTTCACACAGGCCTTTTGCCCCAATGGTTCTTAATCCTGGATCTTTCATAAGTCTCTTCATGTTTTCATCACAGGTCCCTTGGGAAGTGATGTAATAAGGCTGCCAAAGATTTTGTTTTGCCTGAACCAAATATCAAAAAAGATAATACCCTTAGAAATGGTTAGTTCCTCTATATAAAGCACGAAACCTGCTGTTCCCAATAAGTTAGTCTGTGCTGTTTATTATCACACAAAATACACAATATATGTACATGTGTGAAATTATAATGTAATTTATTGAGGAGAAAAAAAGCCAGCTAATTCAATTAAATAGGACAAAATAGTTTGAGAGATAACAGCTTATTTAAGAACCAATGCATACTCTTCTAAAATGTGGACTACAAAAAAAATATATATAGTTAGGGATAAGCTTTCGTATGTATTAGAAAAGTCACGCTGTTCATTTTCTTGAGGAAGAATAGTATGTCTTTAGAAGAGGCAGTAAAAATTCTATCAGTTACGTTCAGGAAATAACTACTGAGATTCACCTTCAACCCAGGATTATAAGGATCTTTCTGGATCCAGTCCCACACTCATCACCGAAAGCCTCCCTCGCATATGCCCACTCCTAATCACCCTCCGCACTGGTGTAACCCATATCATCTCCGCTTCAGCTTTTTTTGATCCGCTCTCCCTCTTCTCCTGTTTGTATCATCTTAGGTTAAGGTCCTGGTGAATTAAAATGCATACTTCATCATTAAAAAACAGTCCTCAAGGAATAATATTGGATTAATTTAGCATGGTATATCTTTGGTAATGTACTAATCCAACTTATTTCATTTATCTCCATCCCTTGATTCCTTTCTCAAAATTTATCCCAAAGTTTAATTTAGATAGGTAAACTATCTGTGTGACATGTTTTTTTCTTTCTTACATAAAGGTACTTGCTATTCTTTAGTCAGTTTTTTTATTCAAAATGTATGGCTATGATCTTAGAGCTTTTGATTTCTAATGAAGGCTTATTTGTGTTGTGTCCTTATGTAAGGAAAATAAGAAGATAAAAACTCCAATTAATCATCCTCAGTTTAATGCAATAAAGGTTTTTTTAAATTTAATTGATGTTATTTGGTTCTCATAAAAACAAATATGTTCACTTTTATGGTGTATGAGATAAATCTCAATTTCTTAGGGGAAAAAACCTATTTGGATTACTGAATGACCAGGTTCATAGCCATACCAAGAGTCTTTAAGTAGATACTCCTAATTCTGTGTCTTCATTTCTTCTGACCTGTGCAGTTTTGGTCAAATGTCTTAAAATCTGATGGACTTACGCTTGGAGGAAGACCATTGATCTAACAGTCAACTCTCCAAAAGTGAATAAACACTGGCAGAATTGATCGAGCTTTCAGAAGACTTAGTGAGTTTATTTCAAACAATGTGACTGGGCACATACAACAGCTGTTTGTGACAAACCCAATATAAAAGAGAAAAGTGTTAATGAAAGATTTGACAGGCAGCTATTAAACTGGAGGAGTTCAATGGGCATTTTCTTATTTCCTTATTTCCTTAGACCACAGTGCAAAATTTCTTGAAAATGTTCTATCTTTACTCATATCTCTGCTAAGAAGTTTCTAGGTAGCCAAGAGCATTATTGACATTTTTCATGTGTCTGAAGAATTATTTGATTTAGAACTGGGTACTTCTTATGAAAATATAATAATAGCAATAGCACAAAAATATAGCAATATCTGTCCTGAAATGGATAGGAATTTTATGTCAAGCTGCTTTTGTGACTGTATTACTGAAACTATTGAAGAAAGCAAGAGTCTGCCTCTTGAATATCACTGCTTTTGGACACCTCAACTGTGTCATGCTTTGTGCCATCTAAAGAGACGTGAATTAATTTTCTGATGCTTTCTACAGCTGTTCTGTATTTGTTTAATCATTATATGACCTTGGTTTATGGGCAAAGATCTGAACTGGAGCCTTCTATCAATTGAGTGAATGCTCTAGTCACCACAGCATGGGATTTGTGAGGTTTGCATTCTTGGCTGTAATTCCTTTGCACTTGTTTAATATGTTTCTCACTGCATGCTATTTTTCTGTGTGAGCAGTTAAGACTCCAAATTTACAGCTTAAGCACTTCCAGCCCCTGCTCTAGACAATGAGGGGTCTTTATGTAAGATAGAACAATGCCAAGAAAAGGTGCTAGACCGTTAGGTGCTTGGTAGGGAGACCTTGGTTCATTTTCCTCAGGCAGATGAGGAATTCTAGCTAGGGCTCCTGGTACAACTGCTTTAGCCCCTAAGCTTTGTTGGCTCCATCCTTGGTGAAGCCAGCCACTTCATTCTTGTCTTCTGATTAGCTATGAGTCAACTGACACTTTCTATTCACAAAATGCTAGTTTGGAATTTAATTTCATAAATAACAAACAACTCTATTCTAGCTAAAAATATGCACTTTTTTGTTTGTTTGTTTTTTTGAATGTTTTATTTAACCTTTTGGCTGCCTGATCCCTTCTACCCAACCAACCCCCAAAACAACTAATATTTTTGCTGCAGTCTTTCTGATAAGTGAAAAAAAAAATCTTTTCTGATAAGTTTCTGATAATTTCAGTCACGGTACATCCTCAGGCCTGTACACGTGATATGCAGGCTGAAGTGCTCCAAGATCATGTAGCTGTGTCCCTAACAGATAAAATCTAAAAAAAAAATGACCAATGAAGAATGGATTCATTTGCTCACATTTAGGTAGCTCATGGTAGCTTTAGAAGGTTAATTGACCTCTCACTCTTTGCACCTTGGTGCATCCTGTGGCTTCATCCCAGCTCGTCTCCCTATACTAAGAACCACTATTGCCCTAGTAACATTAATATAAAGTGTTTCTACTAATGATTCTGGGACCTGAAATTACAAAGAACAGCACTTTACGTATACCTTCTAGCAGCCATGCACATTGCAGTCCAAATGAGAGGGTTTTGAAATATGTCCATATTCTCAGAGTGACACTTGACAACAGCAAACAGAGAAAGAAAGAACACAGGGCAGTATTTTCCCCTTGTTTCATGCTTGTTTTCTCGCACTTGTATTTCTCACCACTTTGCACCTACAAGTCCAGATATCTTTGCTCCAACAGGCTTTCATAGGGAGAAATTAACATCAGCTTGAGAGTCGCCCTGCTCCATGCCCACCTCATCTTGTAGATTTTAGTTTATTAAAAAAAAGGCTGAAACTTAATTTATAGTGAAGCAGATAGTATCACTTAAGAAATTTTTAAATAGAACCCAATAACATACATGCATAAAAGCTTAGCAACCAGCCAGGGTACAATGCCTGCGCTTGATTAAGCATGCTCCAACCAGCATTAACAACATCGTAAACTGGAACAACTAACAGGAAATTTGAACAGATGAAGTGGAAAGTATATGTTGTTATGGGAAAGGCATGGCAAAAATGATAATTGTAGGCACCTTCATCCTTTCTACCTGCTGCAATGGAAGTGCCTCAGTCAGAGGAGAATGCATGTCTGCAGACCCCATCACTGCTCCTTCTGTTTGACCTTTCCTTCCCCCTGCACAGAAATCTCTGTTTATCCCCTAAAGTGACTTTGAAGTCAATGTCAACTGTCGCCTACAGACCCTACAAATAAACATTGTGTATATAAACTTTTCTCAAGATCCTTTGTGCAGCAGTCTTACTAATTAAAATTCTTAATTTTGTCAAGAGACCATCAGCTATGTGGAGCTGTTTGCTATAACTGGGGGTTGTTCTTGTCCCATCCCTGGGTATGTTGAGTCTCACAAGACACAGTTTAAGCTGGAGGTGAGACTATTTTGAAACAAAATCTGTCTCTAAATGAGGGGAGTGGGGAGCAAAAAGAAGAAATAAGGAAAAGGGTTTTGGTCTTCAAGTAGCTTACTGACTTCATTTCATGTGACAATTGTTTCATATTCTGGAAGCAATCTCGCTGTTTTATGCCGTGTGAATTCCAGATACTCTAGGGTGTCCCAGATGACAACAGATATCTGTATTTAGGCTCTTTAACTTGAGCAACTTTGTACTTTAGCTGGGAGCTTGGATTGCTCCACAAGCCCCACCAGCTGTACTGACTGCAATGTGAATGCAAACTCTCAACACGTTTGTAGACACTTTCCTATAGAAACCTTTAAGAGGTTTAAGTGTGAACCAAATCCCACCTGTAGTATAAAATTCAGTTACCTAAACACAGACACCTAGGGCCTCTGAGTCACAAGAAGACATCTGAAAAACCTGTCTGGAGTTACAGTTATGACACAGTGTGGAAGGGGTGCCTGGAGGCCATGTGGGAGCCTTGCACAATTCTTAAGAAATGCCTACAATTGAGCAACCAAATAGATTCTAGATTGTGTATGCTTAAAACCAGAATTCAGCTTCATCTTCTATGACAAACACTTTCTACCTGGTCGATTTGCATGTCACCGGTTTCCATTAATCTATCCCTTCCCCATTGCCTGTATATTTCCATTATCTTTTTATTAGTATGTCCCATAAACAACCCTTCTTATGCCTCTACAGCAGGGTTCCCCAGCAGGTGTTGTGTTGTGTCCTTATGTAAGGACCGCAGGGTTCCCCATTACTTGGCCGATGGGGATTTTTCCTCCATGACTTGTCCCATTACTATCTAATTTGTAAATAAAAATAATTTGCTATCACTTACATGAACAATTCACAGTTCTCTCTCAGTATCATATAAATGTCTTTCTGCTCAAATTAAAGTTGCATCATCTTTGAGGTTTTCTCGTTGCGTAGCTAGGAACTCAGATTCAAGAAAAATTTTTTTCTTATTCCGAGCTTTCTCCTACCTTGTTTTCTTAAAAGTCTGTCAGTTACTGTACTGTGTGATTATACAGCCCAGTAATTTGAGAATCCTGTTCAGCTCTTAATTTAGTGTTTTTACATGCAAACTATGCTTGAATTTTGCATAATTTCTATATAAAATATCTCTTAGATACAGTTTTTCGTCTCCATCTATGCATACATCTATGCACACTCACATTTTATTAGAAGAGCCTTTTCTCTGACCTTAGCAGATGCTATCCTGTGGCTACAGGCATTCTTCTCGTATCCAGCTCATTTGAGCTTGTTATCTCTTTCTTTAAATGACTGCTCTGTATCTCTCTCATGCTTCACATGAGATTTCAGAAACTGCCTTTTCAAGGCCTCCCTTGTCACACCCATCATCTCCTAATAACAATCAGAAATTGGACTCTTGCCTCTGGTAGGTCTGTGGTGTCAGACTCCCCTGCGCATACTTTACATTTTCAGATAGGAGTCATCAGACTTTTTATCACCTTCACAGCTGGGAGGATATCTCTATAAGAAACAACAGAGCTAGCTACCTTCGAAGATGTGATCCTTATCTGTGTCTGTGCTTGCTTAGAAATGTAAACTCTTTACAGCATGTACCATTCCCTCACATTCTGCAACAAATCAAGTCTCATTCCTCTGTAACCCTATGCTTATACAAATAATAATACATGAGTCTGTATCTTAGAGATATTTCAAAGCTTCCTCTGTCCTCACGTTGAACTGTAGCAGACTGCAATGTGTTTCCCTGCTGCCAGGTAGCAGTGGTTGTGCTGGCATATGAGTAAAATTCTGTTTAGAAGATCTGTTTCACCCAGGAATCTAGCAATGGAATGCTATCCAGAAAACTATTTTAATTGGAAGTAATCACTTGGGAAATGGGTGGATTAATTAATCAATTCCAGTTAATTGGGATAATGACATTGTTTATGCTCGTCACCTTTTTATACCACCATCTATAAGAAGCTTTCCAACTGCAAGGCGAAATTCTTCCATGATACAGATCCACTGGTGCTACT